>NC_050190.1:21564770-21864770 GCF_008315115.2 Sander lucioperca | reverse complement strand
GTGTGTTCTGGATATGGTTATCAGCCGGCTGCTGTCTGCGGAGTCTCAGTCACTCCTCTGTGACTCACACACTCTGACTGTGACTATTAACAGTCTTCTGTTTGGCATAGCTCTTTGAAGAAGTGAGGAGGGAAAAGAGAGTTTGAACTGGTCCTGGTCCAAATTATCAATTTGAATGTTTAAAGGACTGAACCAGCTCTGGTCGAACCACCAACCAGAGGTCCTGTGATCGAAAGCTGTAAATATAGATTTCTTTATTATCGATGCATCTGCAGACTGCAGGTTTTCTTGATTAACCAATTTACCCGTTATGTCGTTAGATTAACTAAAATTGGCCATCCCATTGTCCTAGAGCAAAAGGTGACCTCATAGAATGTCTTGGTTTGTCCGACTAATGATTCCAAACCCCCAAATTATTCAATTTATAACGCAAAAAAAGGAGGAAATTCTCACATTTGAGAGCCTGGTACTATCAAATGTTTGGTGCTTTTGCTTAAAGATGACTTAAATGGTTATTTCGATTATCAAAATAGTTGTGATTTTCTTTCAATCGATTGACTAATTGTGGCAGCTCTACTTTGATCATGTATTGATAAAGAGTTTCTGGTTTATCAGAATAAGTGCTATAAAGATGCCCTGTCATGTGAGCATGTTAAAATGCCATTCAATATTGTAAAGTGTACTGTAACATGAAAATGGCAGGGCATTCATTCCAGATTGCCCATTAACAGATTGTATATGAGAATATTATACTAAATATTTCCCCCATTAAACCAAACTAAAAGCACAGAGACCATTTCTTTGGGGGAAGCTGTGGCATGAAGCAGTTCAACGGTATACGTCTTGTCTGTTTCAGTTGCAAGGAAGTGAAACCCTGAGTTTGTGACACCCACACATTCATACACGAGGGAAAAAACTCATACACGTGAGATTTTGATTCCATTAGCTTCTTTTTAAACCACTAAAAGTCTCTCATCTGTCTTACCTCAATCTGTTTTTTTTTGTGTGTGTTTTTTGCAGGGTAAGCATCACACAGAGTTATAAAGAAATCCCTGCCAGGATACATCCAATTGCCAACCACTTCCCCTTTTTTTCTGTGGAACACTAAATTGCTGGGACTCTGTGAAATGTCAGAGTGGATCACTTTCAAAACTCTGAAACCTGTAAAATCTGGACCAACAGCGATTTAATGATCATGGTTTGACTCGTGCTTTGTCTGATTCTGATTCAAAGGCTGTCAGTCATGTTGGAGCCTGGCTCTGTGGACAAGGGAGTGTTATGTGGTTCACCATCAGTCTGCAAGTTTGTTTACCCGCCATATTTGTGCAGAGAAACCTATGAGCTGAACGTATTTTATGTGGCAACTGGCTTTATCACTGGACTGCTTGCACTGCCTGCTGGCTGTGGCCGGGATCACCAATGGATAGTACCATTACGCTGTTCACATTCCTAATTTCTTGGGAAATGTCTACTTACTGAATAGACTTGTGTGTTTGAATTTGAGGCAAAATGGAGGAACTAAGGGCATCTGCTCACCGGACCCTTTGCAAAGACCAAATGTATTTCCTCTGTTGAAAGTCTGACCCCAATGGGATAAGAACTAAAAACTCTGAACTGTGTAAGACTGAACAGGTAGTTACTGTACTACAAAGAAAATCTGGACTACCTCTCTCTCAGAATGAATTGCCCTTCAAGGAAGAAACGTCCCACACGCGACTCTGATTTCTCAGCTATCGCGGTTCCCTCAATGCATGGGTCCGGCTATCTCGACTACTCGGTCGAGACTCACGCTTCCAGATCCCTGGAGGTTATGGAGGAATTCAGACGGCAGGAGATGTTGTGTGACTTGGTGCTACATGTCACATACAAGGAAAGGACAGTGGACTTCAAGGTAAGACACCCTCAAAATTAGAGCCCAACTGATATCTATAAATATATATATATATATATATATATATATATATATATATATATATGTACTGATAGATATATTCAACCATGTTCTGAGTGTTGCCGTTGCATGGTTGGTTTGTCCACCAGTGGGCACTCTACAACGTCTCTGTTGGCAACACTCTTTGATTTATTTATTTTTTTTGTTATTGTGTTTTTGTTCAAAGGACTTTATGTTTCATATCTTAAGTTTGTATTTTTATACATTTTATTTAACAGAACTTTAATATATTTTGATGTTCCTCTGTTTAAGTTTATTTTTAAACTGCATTATCATATTATTTTAGTGAGGACTCATAAATAACTACATATAACTAATGTTAGGGAAATCTGTTTATGTTTTGTTACACGTTTCTGGATATATATTTTTTAAATATTTATCGGCCGATATATCGGAATATCGGATTTTTAAATCACCAAATATTTGTATCGATATCGGCCTTAAAAATCCTATATCGGTCGGGCTCTACTCAAAATGAAATGCAGTATGTACTATTTTGTGGGATGTTTTTCCACATTTGAGTGCAGTGTTTCTGTATAACCAAATGCATGTTTGTTTTTTTCAGGTGCACAAGGTGGTGTTGGCCTCCTGTAGCCCCTACTTCAGAGCCATGTTCACCAGCAGTTTCAAAGAGTGCAGCGCCTCAGAGGTCACCCTGCGCGATGTCTGCCCCCAGGTGGTGGGAAGACTTATTGACTTTGCCTACACTTCCCACATCACAGTGGGAGAGAAGTGTGTGTTGCACGTTCTTATGGCTGCTATGAGGTACGCAGACAGTATTTAAACAGCAACACACAGACTTGATTTATTTATTCTGACACTTTTTTTTTTTGTACCTTTTAGGATTTACCAGTTAAATGCATCAAAATCACATTCGAATAATACTTTAAGGTGGAGAATATACAAGATTTAATTAATTTTGTCCTCTACAAGATATCAGATGGAGGACGTGGCCAAGGCATGCTGCGATTTCCTCACTAAGCACCTGGAGCCTGCTAATGTCATCGGCATTGCCCGCTTCGCCGAGGAGATCGGCTGCACAGAGCTGCACCAGCGCAGTCGAGAGTATGTCAATACACACTTCAATGAGGTGAGGTGCAAACACAGGAAACGCAGAAAGAAGTTATCCTTTTGAAATATAGTCAAGTCAGGTTTTTATAGAAGCTTATTTTATTTGAGCTTTACTTATGTTAAGCAAACATGTGACACGCAGTATTTTGAAACTGAGGTGCTTTTCATTGAGCAACATGCAACCTCTAACACACTCCTGCCATGTTCTCACATGGGAAAAAGAAGGAAACCGCTGAAAATGTTGAAGTGATGTTCACCAAAATCAGTGACACTGTACCATGCAGGAAGACGCATGTGCACTACATCGCCCTGAGAGAGCTCCAGGACTACTCCGTTGGAAACATGCTCATTGTCCTCCCAGTGATTCCAGGCATTATTTAGAAGAACTCTTTGGTTGTTCTTGTACAACGCTGCGCCCATGGCGCTATCTTTCCAACTATCCATAACATTAAACCTGAAGAAGTAGACGCCGCTGATGGGGGCTGTAAAGAAACCTGCATTGTGGTGCAAAGAAACAGACACAGAGCTTAGTTATAATTTGTCAGCTATCATAGTCTCATAGTAATCAAAATAATCTCTTTTTCTCTTTTCTCTCCTTCATGTCTGATACCCCATTCACACCCAGGGCTCAACCAGGGTTTTACCCAGGTCGATTGTGTGTTTGAACGGGTTAACCCTCGTCGATCGACTCGGCTTCGCGACCCAGGTCGCGAGGTGGGTTAGATCAGGGTAGGAGAAGGGTCAATTTCAATGTGAATTACACACGACCTGGGTTGCTGACAGCCGGGGCGGGGCAAATTATGTGATTGGTCAGAAATGAGAGCGGGGCAGTCATCACAGGTCGCCTAACACTTTGAAAAAACAAAAACAACAAGATAGATTTTGTCTCACTGTGCTTATGCTGGGTTTTCACAGGCAGCTTCAACAACAGCAGAGCAGAGCGATTCAATTCATTCCCTATGGAGAACTGTCCACTGACAGTGTGCCCGGTTGTCTGCCCATCCCAAAAGTTAACTCCGCGAGTCAACTTTTGCAGAGCGGTAGTGGAGTGTTTAACGTGGGGTATACTCGCCGCAGCCGAGCTGTCGAGCACCAGTGTGACATCATGGGAGCGCCGTAACTGTTTATACTCGGGTGCGGTGGTCACGACACTAGTTGCAGTCTTCTCCTGAACAGAGGTGGCGCTAATGAGGAAAGGCTACCGACTTTGCTATTTCTACGGAATAGAAAAAGAAGAAAAAGGTAAACAACGGCAGAACTGGCAACAGCATTTACGTCAATGCTTCGATTTGATTTTGATGATGTACTTCGTCGGATCAAGCCTTTCATTCACCATAACACATCTTAACTCAGTAAGTTCACAAGAGAGACTTGCAGTCACTCTGAGAGTCCTGGCATCCGGTTGCTCTTAAGCTCGTTCATGTTTCCTGTTTCCACTTTGTCGCGCGCCGCTGAAAAAAAATAGAGTGGTGCGCTCCCTCTGGTCGCGCACTCAAAATCCTGGCGCGCCAGCGAGATCTACGTCATTTTGACGTCACATTGGCGCGCGCGAGCTCGGCTACGGCGACTGTAAAATGGCCTTTACAGGCATAACTGCCTGTAAAATCCCAGCCTTAGAACGTAAACGTATGAAAATAAGTTTTAATCGCTCAGCAACGGCCCTCTCACTCCCCTCTCTCGCTCAAGACACAGGTCTCCAGCCTGCAGTTTAGTGCGGCTGCTGGGTAGCGCAAATCTCTCCCTTTTTTCGTCAAGCTGACAGCAAAGCCCAACTTTACTTTTAATGATATCAAACAAAGAGAAATGTTCCCCCCTCGTCTTAAAATGGTCGGACATCGATACTAGAGCAGCCTACTTCCTTGTCCAGTTGCTGAAATGCAGAGGAGGAAAAATCAGTCTGCACAAAATCATCTGATAAATGGTTATTTATATGTGTATTTAGAACATACTTACTGTGAAACAAACAATAAGCTTTATTTCTCTCTCTACTGCACAATGACGAATTTAAGTAGCTACAAAACATTAGCTCTTGTGGTATGCAGCTGGACTGGAGTTTGTGATGTTCACTGAATATGATGTGTAAAGCCCTGCCCATTTCTAGCACATACGGTAATTGTGCATTATGCATTGCTTCCTGGTTGTGACCCAGGTCGTACCTGAATTGTCATGACCAGGGATATATACCCATGTTGACTGGCTTGGTTTGAATTTCCAAAAGAAGGGTTGAAACCTGATCAGATAACCAGGGCCCAACCCTGGCCTTTGGTGGGAAAGAGGTAATAGAGAAATAACATTGCATTAAATAATATTCTAAAATTAAAACATATTCTAACAAACGCATACCTGTGTGGGCGTTGTAAGCATTGCCGATGTTCGTGATGATGTTTGGGTAGATTATTGTAGTTTCAACCCTGAAGGGTCCTACTGCTTCAGTCAAAGCCACAGAGAAGGCCACTTTGGATCCATCTGTGAAAATAGCACATGGAAAGTACATGTTCTTTGTTTATCATTTGTTCAAGTTGGCTCACACCAGGTGATAGTTGTAGATTGTTTGGTCAGGTGAAGGAGAATCGACTGCAACTTTATGACCCCGAAAGAATAAAATGTTCAACCATTCAAGTCAAAAATGACCTGATGTTGCTAGCGACCCATTTTTCCTCCACAAGATCAGTGATCGTTTTTATCATGGTGTATTTTCATATTATATTTACCAAGCTTTTTTTCCATCTTCTCTGCCTGCTCTTTGTAGTGAAGTAACTCCGTCTTAGTCACATCCAGCTCTGCTCTAAGTTCCTTCACTGTGTTCTCCTGAGCTTGCACATTGCTTTCGCTTGCTGCCAGTCTGTTCTCCATCAACCTCAGCTCCTCCACCGAGGCTCTCAGTGCTCCCAGCTCAGCACTGATGTCAGACTGTGAGGCCATCTCTGCCTGAACCAAAGCCCCTGACAGGCATAGGATCAGCAGCAAAGCTGTAGCACTTTTCATTCTGTCTTTAGATCTTGAAGATGTTGATTGACTTTACTTAGACTGCAGATAGCAGGCAGTAAATCACCAAAGAAGCTACAGAACACTTACAGTTTAAATGCATTTGTTTATGCATAGCTAATTAGACATCGCCTTAGCATCAGCACATCCCATTGGTGCTTTATATCTTGCTGTGCTTATGATAACTGTGGGAACAGTACAGCTACAGTCAACAATAGTTACCTGAATCAAGGTCAGGTAATTTGGCACCTTTGTTGCGAAACAGCACCAGTACTTTATGCCTACTTTTTGCCAGTACATTGCCCACGTTCTCTCTTAGCTATCTTTCTGTCTCTTTTTTTTAAATGACGGGAACTACCCTGTAAGCATGTGAATGCTCCCTCTGTGTCTGTGCGTCTTATCTATAGTTACGGGCACCTACCTAGCAGCTCACATTTATCACTAAATAAGGGGTCTTCATTGTCTTTTAAGCCAAGGACCCCTTAACTGAAAGAGAGATGGAGCAGAGACCCCCTACTACAAATATTGTCTAAAATGAAATTGCATAATAAACTGGGCCTACAATAACATGTAGGGTGGCCCAAAGCTTTTATACATACCTCTTTTTTTTGGCATAGAATACTAAGCTATTACAGTAAACCCTAATAATTGTTGGCATTATTTTATAAATCATGTTTTAATGATACACATACATGTGGCACAGTGAATCCTTAGGATTAACTGTATCTGTGGATGGCTACCTTAGTGACTACCTTACCTATAGGCCAGTAAGCAGTGGGGATTTGTATTTGCTAATGATATGTTGGATTCATGTTAAGATTTTTTTTATTTTTTAAAAAACTTTCAAAAATTAACAATTATATGGAGGCCCCCCTGCATTGACTCTGAGGACCCCCTAGGGGTCCCGGACCTCCTGTTGAAGATCCCTGCACTAAATAATACTCCTCATAAGAAAACAAAATTTGAAAAAAGCACTAAAATGTGCATATTGAATAGTCAGAAGCCTTTTATATGACCGTCCTTCTCTCCGTCTTAGGTGACTAAAGAAGAAGAGTTCTTCAGCCTCTCGCACTGCCAGCTGCTGGAGCTCATCAGTCAGGACAGTCTCAAGGTGCTCTGTGAGTCTGAGGTGTGTGGCATTAAAATAACTAATAAAATAATTGACTGACAGGCATGGAAATAACATATTGTAATCATGGTATGTTCCAACTGTTCTTGTTTGTTTTTTTTTGCAATTGGTTGTTGAATTGCATTAGTAAATTGCAAGCATGATTTGGGTCAAAGTGCAAAAATAGTACTGTATATTGTAAGATGTTTTTTTTTTTATTGTGCATGCCTGTTGGAAAGACCAACAGTTAAACCATTAATTTATTAGAGACACAAGTCTTGTTTTGTTTTACCAACCTTAAGTTTTACTACAGACACAGAAAAGGTAGAAGTAAACATACAGTAATTGACATTCATGGTCTGTAAAGTCAAGAGTCTTGATTTTTTTGTGTGTGTATTATTTTGACTCAACATCAGCACATGCTAAAAAGGTTAGACATAGCACAAATGCCATTAGTCAATGCACTGACAAAAGTCTATCTAGATGTACAGTACATAACAAACCCCATATTAACATGTCTAAATAAATCCATGTCAGGTGTATAAAGCCTGCACAGACTGGGTCCGCTGGGATATGGAGGGTAGAGCCCCATACCTGCATGCCCTCCTGAATGCGGTTCATATCTACGCCCTGCCTCCTAAGTTCCTAAAGAACCAGCTCCAGTCCTGCCCCATCCTCAGCAAGGTAAACTACCGCCTTGCTTTATGTTTTCTTGTTATGGAAATGAACGCATAGATGAGAAAGACATCTGTTTTCCAATAGTTACCTTTGCCTTACTTCATTTAATTGTCCACACTTTCTTTTAACTCTAGGCCAATTCCTGTAAGGACTTCCTGTCTAAAATCTTCCAGGATATGACTTTAAGGAAGCTGGCTCCTGCACCTAACCGTGGAACTCAACTCATCTATGTGGCCGGCGGGTACTTATCTCATGTAGTTCTCTCAACTCAATTTGTTCTGCAATGCATTACCAGTTCAACTTACATATTTCAAGACACTGTGGGACATAACAAAACATTTTATGACATATTCCTCTTATATTGATCATAAGAAACTGCACTTGTGCTAGTGACTTTAATGCTCACATACTTTCTGTAAATGATTGAGCTGCGTTCACGGCATACATGTCCACATAAAAGCACCTCATGGAGGCAGAAAGTGTCTCAGTCTGCCACCCAGAGGCTGTTAGAGGTCACATCCACTCTGTCTTCTTCACAGAGAGCCCTGCTTTCTAGGTTCAGGTATGCACCCTCCGCTTTTGTAAGCCCTTTATTTATAGTGGCATACTGCATGTTGACCTATTTTTGTCTATCATAAAGCAGGTGGGTTAGCAGACTTCAAACTACAATTAGGATTTTTTCCTCCAATTTAGACACTTCTTTGAGTGCAATCCTTTGACTACCGAACATTTGGATTGTGCTGCTTAAGCTATTTTGAGTTTCTAGATTGTAAGGTTATTCAGTTTTTGTTTTAGGTTTTTTGGGGGGTAATTTGTTATATGGCTGGTATAAAAGCACAGATACAACAGGGTGTGAAATTTGTTTTTGACTGGCATAGGGAAAGAGTACTTACTTTTCACATGAACCAAATTGCACCACTATATTTCCAACCCCACCAAGCATGCATACATGTATTAGCATATTAAGCCATTGGCCTTTTCTTGTGGGTCTTTCTGTACTGTTTACTTGTATGTACTTTTTTCAAAGAACGCATCTAAAATCAAGAGAACATTTAGAGTAAACTTAACATTTCCTTGTCTCTGTTCAGATACCGGCAGCATTCCCTGGCCTCCATGGAGGCTTATGATCCCAGGAGGAATGTGTGGCTAAAGCTGGCCGACATGGGCTCTGCATGCAGTGGTCTGGGGGCCTGTGCGCTGTTTGGATTGCTCTACACTGTAAGTGTCTAACTGGTTTAGTTTTTTTGCCACTATGTACATTGAACATTTAATACTGTAATTATTTTACTTTTACTTGCCTTTCCTCGCTCTTCTTTTCCACCTGTCAGTCCTAAAGGGATTAGTGTTTGTTCTGACAAGTTTAAAGCTATAGTGCGTAACTTTTTGATATTAATGATCGTCCGTTACATTCAAGCCATTGCCAAATGAGTTGCTATAAAGCTAATTAAGACTATCAGCTCCACACAACTCTCTCTGTATTTCTCAGTATGGCTATGTTCAGAAGATTTTGTCGTCCGGCGACTTTCGCACACAGAAACTCGAGTGAAGATAATGACCTCTTCTGAAGAGTCCATCATGTTTTTTTTAATCCTCCGTGTCCTCCTTGGCTACTAGCAACTGCATGGAGGAGGTGCGCAATCACCGAATGCTTGTATCATGTGGACGCGCCGACAGTGTTGTTGTCATTACTTAGAATTCCTCATGGGGGCGACACAAACTACGCACTATAGCTTTAACAGATCAACATAATCTCTGTTCAGGTTGGAGGCAGGAACTTGTCGCTTCAAAACAACACAGAGTCCAGCGCCCTCTGCTGCTACAACCCGATGACCAACCAGTGGAGCCAGCGAGCCTCTCTCAACATCCCCAGGAACCGGGTCGGGGTGGGCGTGGTGGACGGCTGCATCTATGCTGTCGGAGGCTCCCAGGGCTCCACGCATCACAACACGGTGGAGAGGTGAGACGTGTGTGAGGATTTATTTATACAACTAGGCCCTCGAGAAGTAATTTGATTTTAATGACATCTTATTTACTAGAATGGATGTAATGAGCCTGGATTTCCTCCCCTTATGCACACATCCTAGATTAAGTTCATTTACCTCAGTCTAAGTATGGATAATGGCATGACAGAGGAAATGAATAGCTGCCATTCAACCTAAAGAGCAGTCAAGAAGTTTGCAGGTATTCCTCTCTTAGCCTAATTAGACAACAACACGGGCTCTTTCAAAACATGTTGAGACACACTTCTCAGGAATGTCGATCTGGCCAGGAATGCTTTACATCTTTGTTGCCGCCACCGCCGAGCAGGGAGGAGTTTCAATGCTGTTATAAATCAGTTTCAATCAATTGAGAACAAAACAAAAACTCAAGACAAGCCAAATGATGATGATCCTTTTGAAACTATTAGCTTTTCTGAAGCGTGTTTCAAACAAAACCTCAATCCCTTTTTATATTTAATTGTATAGATATCTAAAAGATGCTGGCCACAGGAGAATTAAGAACTCATCAGACGCCACTTGGAAGTCGTTTCATGAGAAGAAGCTGTTAAATATAATAAAAGCTGATGAAAGTTCAGTGCGAAACACATCAAAGGAGATTAGAGCATTTATAGTAACAATGGTTGGCAACTAAAGGCTCTGCTCTCGAGGATGCCTCCCAAATGAATCCAAGCAACATGTAAGAGATTCAACAGGGAGCCATACCAACTTGTTCAAGTGTGCTAAACTGATATTATGTATTTCTGTTGTTTTTATTTTATTCTTTATTTTTATTTATATTTTTTTGCTGCTTTTAAATGTCTTATGTATACCTGTACGGTGTCCTTGAGTGCCGAGAAAGGCGCCTTTAAATAAAATTTATTATTATTATTATTATTGTTATTTATCATTGAAATTTGCCTTGCTGCATGTAGTAATTTCAGGGTTTAGAGCACAGGGTCAGTGTCAGCACATTGACTTAAGAAGTGACTTGAATTTAGTGCTTTTCAAGGGCACTTGGCCAATGTTTGAGGACAGGTGATGTAATATCAGCCACTCTCCTATCAGCACTTTCCAGCTGAAATACACCCAGTGCCGAGAACTGATTCAATCATTAACCAGTGAGCATGCAGTCCAACCGGCCTCATCATGATGTCTTTGTTGTTGTTATACCTCGCATTATTTGCATTCATGTTTCCAGGATTACAGTAATGGTTTGAACAAGATTACAGGAACAGTTTGGGAGACACCCTTATTTGCTTTCTTGCCAAGAAGTTAGATAAGAGGATTAATATATCTGTATCTGTGTCCTATATCTGTCCATTAAATATGAAGCTAAGAGGGGGTTAGTTTATCCTAGCATAAAGACCAAAGCCAAAACAGCTAGCCTGGCTCTGTCCAAATGTAACAAAAATGCACCTGCCAGCACTATAGTTTGTTTATTTAATCTGCATTAAAAAAAAAAAAAAACCATTTTAGTTTTTGTAGGGATTAAACAAACAACATACATGCATTATATGCTGGTAGGCAGATTTCTTTTTACCTTTGTACAGAGCAAAGCTAGCTGTTTCCCCCCTACCTCCAGTGAGTCTTTATGCTAAGCTTACCATCTCCTGACTGTATTGTATAACGGACAGATATGAGTGTTCTATTGTGACCTTTAAACCCCCTTTTTTTCCATAACACCATGGACATGAAAACGTGACAAGTATTTAGAGACGTCTGTTGGACTACAGAATCAAGTGGACTTTCTTGTCTCTGTGTGCTCTCAGTGGTGTCACAACCTCTTTAGCTTCAAATAAAGCTTGTCAGTAGTTACCAAACATGGTTGCCAGTTTAACCTAATCCACTTAAAGTTGACTGGCTCGTGTAGCTTAAGAAGGTTGCCTCACACAGCCACTGAGCTCTCAGTCATTCAAAGTTTTGCAGCACTAATACCCTTATTTGATTATTTTAATTGACTAATGTGTAACGACATTAGGAAGTGTCAACAGATTATCACACTGACTGCATGCACTGCACAACTGCTGTTTGGTTTGCAGGTGGGATCCAGAGTCTAATCGCTGGTCCTTAGTTTGCCCGATGTCGGTGGCTCGTCTAGGTGCTGGAGTGGCAGCGTGTGGGGGGGCTCTGTATGTGGTCGGGGGATATGATGGGCAGAACCGCTGGAACACTGCTGAGAAATACCAGTCTGACACCAACACCTGGCACCAGCTGGCACCCATGAGCACTATACGCAGTGGACTGGGTGAGTGTGTGTGTGTGTGTGTGTGTGTGCGTGTGCGTGCGTGTACTCCTGTCATAATGAGAGTGTGACAGGGCGCATAGCTGCCGTCACGGTACCATTGCACTACCTATTTCATTTCTCAAAGACTGCAAAGGTTACCTGTATATGTTTGTTTAGCGTGTGAATATGTTCTGTTAATTATCACACTGTTTTCAAATCATCTGTTAACCTAGCCATTCATCAAATCCCCCACTGTAATCCCGTAGCTTTCTTGTGCACATATTTAACATCCAATACTGCGGTGATTTATATGCAACCATCAATACATCATTCTCTTATTGTTTAAAACCATGCCATTTACTTCACAAACATGAACGGTTATAATAACAACGCAACACATGTCTTTGTTAATTACGTGTCTATTTATTGAGCTTAAAAGGTAGCATAGTGTAACATATCATCTTTGTGTCTTACTGGCGTCTCCTCTTTGTGTGTATACAAGGGGGTAAGTCTCTCTCCACAACGCGTACCTCCTTTAGTGCCATTTTGATGCTCACAAGCACTCACCCGCCGTTAGCATTCCATTGACTGCCATTCATTTTGACGTCACTTTGACAGCGAATAACTTTACATCTGAAGCGTTTAAAGACTTTATTTGTCCATTGTTTATTTCTAAAGAAACACAACAATGTATAAAAGGCTCCATTACCTTGTATCTCACGTTATAGTAGAGGCATTACCGTATAGTACAGGAGAAGCTCGCAGGCAGTTTCGAGTTACATTAGCTGTTTAAGTTTAATTACTAATGTTAACTAGCATTTTAGTTAGCAATAATTAGCCTGTGCCTATGTTATCTCCTTACATACTGTATACCTACGCTCTCCGTCTCTGCAAGATTGGGAATAATTGAGATTTCTCTTGGCACAGCTACCAGAAGACTTCCAAGTTTCAGACAGGTTGCTCACGTCACATCTACGTCTTCAAGCTCAGTTGGAGGCTGCGCAGTAACGCTCAGCCCTCACTGGAAAAGTGCTTCTAATATACTTATATACACTGGTCTCCGTCCAGAGCAACGGGATCTGTTGGTTTATCTATTTATTTTACTGTCTATGTGTGTATAAAGGAATGTTTGCCGCGGTTGTCGGGTTTAAATGACGCTATGACTTCCGGGGCTATAGGAAGTAACCCGGAGTTTGAGTAATTAATTTATTAGCCGTCAGTATATCTTGGGGCTTTGTCAAATGTTAGCTTGAATCCTATAAATACTATTCTGTAAATTTCTAGCTTTATAGTTAAATTAATTTTGGCTGTCTTTAAGCTTGTATTGTCTACTCACCTGAGCCACCCATGTATTGTACTGTTGTGTTGTTATGTTCCAATTCCAGTG
The DNA here is from genome assembly GCF_008315115.2 of Sander lucioperca. NCBI lineage: Eukaryota > Metazoa > Chordata > Actinopteri > Perciformes > Percidae > Sander > Sander lucioperca. Next base: position 21,851,387 of record NC_050190.1, on the reverse strand, counting down.
GCGCGCCTCAGGCCTATATAGACTAGTAACCACAGTTGCTCGGGAGAGCTGGAGGCAGGAGGACGTAAGTCTGTTGTATGCCCTCAGAGTAGTGACGAATAGTGACTGGTTCAAAGGTCAATATGTAAACAGCTGTATGTTTGTATAATTTGACCGTTTTTGACTCTCATGTCAATTTACTTTAAAGTAATTTTTTTTCTTCTTTTTGTTTTTCTTTAATTTTGTTAATTTTTATATTATTATTCTTGCTTTGTTGGCCTTAATTGGGGTAAATAAAAAAATCCCATCTTTTCAACCTCATCTCCGACTTCTCCTGAGTGTTTTCACCTGCTCACGACTTCTAATCCACATCTTACCTTCAACAGAGAGCCAATCTGATTAAACTAATGAGATACTATGTATTGATCATAGAGCTTAGGCAGATCTGGTAGGCAGATTATGTCACCTTCAGACAGAGCAAGGCTAGCTGTTCCCCCCTACCTACAGTCTTTATGCTAAGCTAACATCTCCTGATTGTAGCTGTCAATCTTCTCATCTAACTCTCAGGAAGAAAGCAAATAAGAAATGTTGCCTAAATATCGAACTACTCCTTTAAGTTCCCTCTCTGTCTGTCTGTGCAGGATTGGTGTGTGTGAACTCTCACCTGTACGCAATAGGGGGGTATGATGGACGGAGCCAGCTGTGTTCTGTGGAGCGTTACAATATAGCCAGGAACCAATGGGAGCCCAGGGCCTCCATGCAGTACTGCCGCAGTGCACACGGAGTCACAGTCCACCAGGGACGCATCTTTGTCCTCGGTCAGTTACATCACTAATCGAAATATAAGACAATTCATACATGAGTGAACGTGCTCATATTATGCTTTTTGGCTTTTCCCCTTTCCTTTATTGTGTTATATATCTTTTACTGCATGTTATAGGTTTACAAAGTGAAAAAAGCCCAAAGTCCACCTCAAAGGCACTTACCATCTCCAACAGAAAACACTGTTCACAAACTGCTCCAAACTGCTCTATTTACTTCTGTGACGAACGTGCGTCACTTTGTAACACATGTTATAATGCTCGCCTAGCTGCTAGCATGACACTCCCTCATACTCTGCAACTGACTAGCTAGCAGTACTAACTGCGCATGTGTGACTCCCAACAAAGATGGAACAGAAGTGAGATGTCTCACTCTGTAGCTAAAACAGAGAGCTCAACACACAGGGTGAAAAGAGGAGCTGCAGCAATGTGCAGTACAACAAATATATGGTGATTTCTGAAAATTAAACTACATAAACCTATTCTGGTACAACCTCTAAATACAATTATGAACCTGAAAATTAGCATAATATGAGCACTTTAAATGAAAAAGAGGGGGAGGGTTTGCACACAGCATGTATTGCAAAGCTAGAGGTGCTCACAACTGTAAGACAATGAAAAAAAGGGTGGTAGTGATTGCACACTAACATAAATATATGATCAATGATCTTTTATTAACACTAATAGGGTCAATGTGTTTCGCTTCATTGGGCTCATCATGCGCTGTTTTTTCAATTAATTATTTTCTATATTTATATATTTTTGTTATTTTTCAGATTTGTTTTCTTTTTCCTTTTTTATCAGATTTAATTGTATCATATTTCTTCATTTATTTAACTATTTTATCTGTTTTTACTATTTATTTCTCGTGTGTGTTGCTCCCGGGTATTTTAGTATGGCGTTTTTGATGAAGCTTGTATTGATTACTATTGATTGCCTGAAGTTTGGCCTGTTTTAAGTGCCATCCCTAATTAGTGCATGTTTCATGTCTCTATGCTCATTGTACCTTCTCATTGAGTGTGCAGTCACTACCACAAACACTTTAATTCTTATGAGTTAAAAGAAGATTATTTGGTAATCAGTCTCTACTAGATGACCCTTTAATATCTCTGGTATATGTTTTGTATACTAATATACAATAATAATACACACTTGTTAAGTAATTAGATAATTCCCATTAATTGGTAGACAGTTAGGTCAGCAGGCTCAATGTGGCTCAATGTCTCATTGTTGTTTAATTAAATAGAGTAAAGCATGGTTCAAATGTTAAGACTAAACAGATCAGCAGCAGGTAAAAGAAATGTCGATCAGGAAGAAATAACAAACCGCATTAAAATCAATTGAAAATCTAAAAATGAAACCATGCCTTTTTAAAAATCATGTACTAAATTCATAAATTGAAAATCAATTGCTTAACGACAGACTCAGTTGAACAGTTCCCTAATTGGTTTATTAATGGCTCAATAATTAAAAGTGTGTGTGTGTGTGTGTGTGTGTGTGTGTGTGTGTGTGTGTGTGTGTGTGTGTGTGTGTGTGTGTGTGTGTGTGTGTGTGTGTGTGTGTGTGTGTGTTCCATCCAGGAGGCTTCAACCAGCTCGGCTTCCTGGCCAGTGTAGAGTGTTACTGTCCAGAGAGAAATGAATGGATGTGCGTCACCGACATGCCCATTGGACGCAGCGGCATGGGCGTCGCTGTTACCATGGAGCCCTGTCCCGGCAGCCTGCCAGAACAAGAGGAGGATGAGGATGGAGCCACATGAGGATGAGGACCAGATCTGTTGAAGTCTCAAGTGTTGCATACGGATCTAAGTGGTGCTACTTTTCAAGACAGGGTTAAGTGCATTCAATAAAAAAACATTCCAATATGAATACTCTTCATACATGGATCAATTCGTATTGCCCATGCAGTACTGCAGGAATAGTTTGTATGGAAACGTTGAAGAAGAAGAATATTTCTACATCTACTAGGGGGAGTAGTGATACAGAAAAACAGGTAGCATGACAGTGAGGTCACAATGAACAAGGTGCCACAGGACAGCTGTGGCTCAGTAGGTATAGCGGGTCGTCCTTTAATCACTGTCGGTTTGATCCCTGGCTCCTCCTATCCGCATGTCGAAGTGCAACACACTAAACATCAAGTTGCTCTTGTTGGACAGGCCAGCGCCTTGCATTGGCAGCTCCGCCACAATCGGTGTATGAATGTGTGTGTGAATGGGTGAATGAGAGGCAAATTGTAAAGCGCTTTGTCCAGTAAGGTAGAAAGGTGCTATACAAATGCATTCCATTCACCATTTTACCATTAACGGATGTAAGTAATCTCAAATTGTGGTACTATTTAATTAAGTAGTGTTATTCCTCAAATGAGTTTTATCTTTTAGTATTACATTGTATTTGTAAATTTATAAAGTGAAGTTATAATTTCTAATTCCTCACTCTGTGTTGTATCTCTACCTCTGTCTGTGTCTAAATGAGTACTTTTCTTGTGTGTTTTCTTTATTTTGTGCCAATATAGTTTCACACAAAACTGCCATTTTTGTATTATATTTTATTGATTGTGTGTGTGTGTGTGTGTGTGTTCACTGTCTTTTGTTTTGTGTTTCTGAAAATAAAGCAATTCAAATGTGTGTTTCTGCACCATATGTTCATCATTGTAATAAACATTTTCTCATATGCTCTGATGTTAGTGAAGACAAATGGGTTTTTACTGACCTCTTGTGATCTCAATTATTAGGATGCATCTACACAAGTGTGTAGCCCCAATATGTAACAGCACATGCACTACCACTAGATGGTGGGATGAGTCCAAAAACAGCGGCACACTGCAACATAAAAATGTTGTTTTCTGTTTTGCCATGTAAAAGCGCTCTAAGAGAGCTCCCATCTTAAAAATAACAAAGCAATAGAATAAGGGCCATAAATCTATTCACAACTTGACAATAGCACATTATTATTATTATTATTATTATAAGTATGGAAATTTTAACACTGAGCAGTGGTGTCCTGTTTGGATAAAGAATACTTATCTATGTTTTATGGCTCAGAGAGAATATTTAGAGCTTCACATAAACCTTTATTCCAGCATACCATGAAGAAAGACAGAGGGTACTGGAGTCACTACAGTGTTAGTCATCAACCACAGACGTCACTTGTGTGTGTTTACTCATCTTTTTCTGAACTGCTGCTCTCTATCTCCTCCATGTCTCACCTGCAATTATCCCAGCAGGCCACCAAAATATGGCAATTCTGGACAGAGCAATTATTCAAATACATGTTGAGATTACTGACAGAGAAGAGTGAAAGAGAAGGGGAAAACATGTTCATGTACGTTTTATTGCTTTACTGGAATAATAGATAGGCAGGTGTTTGTGGTCATGTTTGTCTCCATTTGAATGCAGCTCCGATTTCAAACGCGTGGACATACAGTGCATTGTGAGCATCCATTATTGACAGAGCAACCTGTTGGGCGATGAGCAGAGATGAAGTAGTGGCAGAGGAGGAAGCAGCAGCAGCAGAGCTCTGGTTGTGTGTTCGGGGCCCCGGAGAGTGAGAGCGGAGACAAACGAGGGAGTAGAGGGCTCTTACTCACTACTTAAAGCCCTACACAAGAGCAAGTGACTCACATGGCGAACGCATGACGCAGGCATCTCACACACATGCACACATGGATACACAAATACGTCCGTACACAAACACATTTTGTTCTCTATCTGTCACACACGCATATGTGTGTGTGCAAAACAAAGCTGGCTGTCTCTTATTCACAGGCTGTGGAAACAGATTTGCCTCAATGCTTTCTTTGTCTCGTGAGGGGAGAGGAATACAGAAAGAGATGAAGCACTGTACAGCAGGGAGGTTTGCCTTCCGCAGAGAATCAGCGGAGGAAAATTAGTACACATACAGATGTAGCTGTTGTACGAGTCCATCTTTTGCATGCTCGCTGCACTAATGCTGAGCAGTTGCACAACCCCAAGAGGAACTGTTGGAAAAGAGAATCCTTCTCTCATAGAGCAGAAGAGATGCAGGGACTGAGAAAGGCTGATGCCAATCTAAAAGAACTGTAGTAACTATTTTGGCCTAATCCCTCATGTTTATTATGTGAACAAAGTAATTACTTTGGTGCATAAAGCACAGTTACGCCAGCTGATTGACAGATACTAAATGTGGGGAGACCTGAAAGTGCTTTATGAGCTCAGCCTCTTCTTGCATACTTTATTTCTTGGATGCCATATTCCAATATATGAACACAGGAAGTGATAGAATCTAATAGATCTGATTATCAGTCATTGCATAACGCAGCATGCTGAAATGTGCGTGTAGGGATTAAAAAGTCTGTAGGAGCTTAGAAATACTAGTGACGTACAGTATGTTGTCACGCAGTGCTGTCCGGACGTTTTTAAGTCTTCTCAGGGTGAAGGAAGCCTGAATGGGCTTCCTTCACCCTGGGAGTATTACAATAAGGCTTATCCTGTTAGATATAGCTTCTTCTGCCTTATTTAGATCTGCACGGAGGCAGGAGGTAGAGTCGAGCCTCTATAGGATCTGAAGAGGTGTGTGTGTGTGTGTGTGTGTGTGTGTGTACCTATAGCTGGGTTTGTGTAGGTGTGACCTTGGGAAGTGATGACCTCATCAACATCCCTGGCTGCAAAGCTAATCTGTTACATTCTGAAGGATGCTCCTACGATGGAGCCATCCATGAAGGTGACATTGGCGTGTGGGGCTGGTGGCGTGGAAACACAGCCTTCAGCGACGAGGCACGCGCAAACACATTCAAATGAGGATGCATGTGAGTACTGTACATGCATGCAAATACTGTACGCGTATTAGTCGTTTGACACAAAGATTCATGCACACTGTCATGATGAAGCACTGTACATGACACTTTATGTAAAACCCCTTTTTGGTTTACATCAGCTGATCACCAGGATGCCAGCAACAGGTGTTGCAGCATGATGGTGGTGAAAAGGTCAGACTGCTTTCTCTAATCTGACCCTAAATAATGCCAGATTTCTGCTCTGTAGCCAACACATGAAACACATTTTCTACCTTTATTTTTCCAGGAAATGTTGGACTTAACTTTTTCATTCATATACAGTTGTTTTACTCATACATGCTGCACAGCAGCCAGCAGGTAAGGGTTATAGGCCTTACTCAAGAGTTTTTCCACCCTCAGAGCTGTTGCTGCCCTGGATCAACTGTGAGTTACCAGTGGAGCTGATCAGTGAAGAGCAGCAGAAGACAGACGGGTGAGCAAAATGAGTGGGAAGCAGAGCATATGTGCACGTGCTCAGCCCATGTCCCATTGCATGAGTTTTAGAAGCAGTCGTACACACAGGACAAACAGTTACGTGACATTGGCTGAGTTTAGACCATTGATCCTGATTTATTCAATTATCTGTTTTGTTCTATATGTTTACATGCTAAATGAAAAAGACTAAAGTTCAATTGGAATATGGGACCTTTATGGCGAATGCACGCACACAGGTATACGTGCACGCGCTTACGCACTTTACACGCGCGGAACTGCTGAAGCTCACTAACCTGATCTTGAGCATCACATTATGAGTCGCTTCTGCCTGATGAAGGCTGAAGTATCATCTGCCTTCATAACATCTGCATTCTGCAAGAGCTAAAACAGTATATGGAGTCGACAAATAACAAACCCTGACAAATAAATGATTCATAATTATGGATGATTTAAAATGGCATACGTTGGGGATATTCGAGGACAGCACAAACGCAGAAACTAGTTATAAAAATGTATTTTGATATGTTTATTTGTCCATTAACAATGTATCTGTGGCACTCTATAGTGAGTTCATAGTGACCTTATACTTTTAAAGATTAGTATCGTTGTGAAATTCCTCCATCATTCCTAAAGTGACATATTTTGTCTGAGATCTTTGCGTTGTGTTTCGTCGAGTATTACTATAATTATATGCAGAGACTGCTGTTGTTTTGCGTTAGTGATCGGAGCCTGCCTGTTGTGAGCATGTAGTGCGGCCGACTGGTCTGTGTGTTCACTTCAACTGTGTTTCTCTCAGACTCGGAGGAAAGCATGAGTGGACAGTTTCAAGCTCCCCTCTCGCTGAATTGATTCTACTATGGGTCCTCCAGAAACACGGCGCTGAAACACGGGTGAGCTCAACTTTTAACTATTTCTTAAGTGTACCCTTTTTGACACTTTAATCAAAACACGTTCAAAGAATGTGAGTGTAAAATGTTATAATAAAATTGGTGATGCCGCTAAAACGTACCCATTTGCTGGTAACACCTACTATCCCGGAAATGCACGTTTCTAGCTCCCCTCTGTACCCAAAGATGGTATATTCCACAATTTATTCCAGGGAAAGACTGACAGTTTTTTGGGTCATGAAGCAGCTGTTCAAGTCAGTGGTTCGCCCTCCCTCCGCAAGAATAAGGAATTAGTACATTTCAAATTAGATAACGGCAAACGCTGGTGCAAGAAGAGAAAAAAAGTATGACATTGTGTCCGTGGCACAAAATAAAGCATTTAAACATGACCAAAAAATATTTTCTAATGCTAAACAAAAACCTTAAATGATCACAGTTCATTTTCAACACATTAATGTGAACAATGTTATGTGTGTTGTTTATATATTTTTGCAGTTGTGTTAGTGCAGTGGAGTAAACAAGTAGAGCAAATTCCTTTTAAAATTCTTGTGATATTAACGATTGAGTGCTTAGATCACCCTCACACACACACACACACACACACACACACACACACACACACACACACACATTGTGGCAGACCTACAAAGTGGAGTTGAACAATGGTGGAATTACAGTTGACCCCTCTTCAATAAATCCAGTCAACGTTAGGTTGTGCCTCGGCAATCCATCAGCCTCCTATATAGGTTTAAATTAGAGTTTTCATTTTGGCTCTGTAATAAAGGAAGACAATTCAAAGACCTGTCCAGACTTGGCTACTCAACCTGGTTGTTATACATTTCATGATCGATTTACATATCACACCGCCTTTTAGATTTGTGCATAGATTAATGTAAACGCATGCATCCATTTGTGCATTCACCTTAATACTGCAGTGTGTTTATGAGGAGTGACTGAATTTGTGCATAGTGCTTCATGCGTGTACTTCTGATTGTTTTACTGCATGTGTGTGCACATGCAACGTGGGTCAAGCCCCTTGGAAACAGCAGCAGAGGTCCTCTGCTTTTAAGTGGATTAAAACTCCAGCACAATCCCCAGGGCCAGCAGGCATTGGACAGACTGGGTGTAGTTTAGATGAGGATTTAAGACTGATTATCTCTCATGCTGCCTTTGTTTTTGCTGCTACTGTTGCGTATATGGGTAATACTGTACAGTGCATGGACATTTCTATCCTGTACATACAGTATTAGCACTTAGACAGGTATTAGTAGTCTGCAAATGAGTGCGGTTGTAGTTTTGAATCTTTTGCTTAGTATCAGCCCAGCTCCACTTTGAACATCAGATGTTACCAACTTTGTCGTGCTGCCGCAGTGGAAAGATTCCTCAGCTCTGAATGTATACCTGCAGAGTGTTTATGTTTAGTCTGCTGTCATGCAGCCTGTCTTATCTACGCTATAATATGAGAGCTCCTGTTATGGTTTCCCCAAACCCTAGTGTGTTACTCCCATACTTCTTGCAATGTGTCAGCACCAATTAACCAGGTCAATATTTCTGTGCTCCAGTTGTTGCAACTCTGACTCTGACACTGATTCCACTTGTGATTTTGATGTCTCATTTTACAAAGATCTTTTGGTGCCTAACTGTAAATGAGCCAGTTTGCTTCTGTCTTTAACTGCCTAATGTCTTGTATAAATAAAAAGGTTTTACAAATTAATTTTCTGATTTAAAGCCAAGAGATCAGAGATCATTATTTAATATCTTAAATATATGGGTTAGCATACCATAATGAGGATTAAGGGTCACTTTTCCAAAATGTAATACTGTATATCTCACATTTAATGTTTGTGAATTCAGTGGTTGTTTTTCTTTTTGTGACCCCACATGATCTTCATAACCTCTATAATCTTCTTAGGATTTATGAGGCTTGGAATCAATGAAACAAATTAAATTAAACTTTTTTTTCCTTCCACACATGTCGGGACAGAGGGATAGCTGTTGTTATATTAAGTGAGCGTCACTAGGTTTTCAAAGGTAATGACAATAACAGTATATAAGTGAAGTCACATCCTCTATAGACTTAACGCTTTGGGTGTGGATCTGGCTTCTGAAAACACATTATCTGCTCTGTCTCTCACCCTCCCTCCCCGTCACTGCCCACTGTATACAACCCAATGAAGCAGATATGCTATAAAATTAATGTTTAAGGAAGTAGCTGCTGCCAACTTGTACAGAAAGAAAGCACCTTAAGCATCAATTGCGACAAATGTTGGATAAGTTTAGTCAGGTTTTGGATAAGCTTTAGTGTTCTCTTCAGATTGGGATAAAAAGTAAGATGTTTTCTAGTTGTTGTTGACCGTATTGTAGTGTAGTGTAGAATTATAATCGTTGCACAATGCAGCTTATGTACAAAATACAATTATAATTGCAGCAATCAATAAAGCCATTTCCCCCACACTTAGAGTCTGATAAAGCATCACTTTATATCCACAGCAGAGTTGTTAAATTGTGACGCCCCCAAAGAAGATGATTGGACAGACCCTAAACCTGACCCTCACCACCAAATATGACGATTAATTTCTCTTTCAGCTATTGTCACACCTCAACCATTCAAGTGCAATCAACGCCATTTACTTGTTGGACCCATATTATTTCTCTGGTTGGATAAAAAACAAATTACAGTTGTTATATTGTAACCTAAAGAACATGTTCCAACAATGTGTACCATTTATCTGAGGTAGTTGGTGGCAACATTGTCTCAAACATGACTGCTTCTACATTCAGTCACTTTATCTGCTAGTCTATGTCTGACCAAAGAATTGAGTATATAGAAATTCCCTCCATTGTTATTTCTGTGGCCACTTGTTGACTTTTTTGTAGGCCACTTGTTGACTTTTTTGTAGTCCTTTGTGAATGATTTATTCCATTGTTCTAGATTTGTCCATCTTCTTTCACATTTCGGCTTGGCACATCAAGCTTGTCTTTGCAAACTTTTCAGCCTTTTCAAGAATTATGTTGCCAGTAAAGCATCGTCCTCCTCAGATGATCATTTTGACCAAACTCTCCTTCTTGCTCACGACACATCTGGTTTCTTAGGACACTTGTGGTTGCCTAGGAATGATGTTGGTTTTTACATGGTGATGACATCACCCTACCCCCGATCCTCAGGGCTGCCACGGCTCTAGAAAAGCAGGTTTAAGTGGCCGGAACAGGGTCAATTTAAATGTCTGACTGCGAACCAGTTTTCTGCGATGAAAATGTTAAAAATTTTGTTCAGAAACCATTTCCAATGCCGGTCCCTAGTCGGTGGAAAAGCCTCAGGGGTGAAATGGGATCAGGCCCCACAGAACCCCACTGTGTGTGTGTGTGTGTGTGTGTGTGTGTGTGTGTGTGTGTGTGTGGTAAATGCATGTATACTTGCATGTACATGTGTGCATGTCTGCATGAAAGTGTGTATGTCGGTATATGTGTGTGAGCATGACTTTGTGCGTGGGTGTGGATGAAAGTGCATCTGCAGTGCGTGTGCAGTGTGTGTGTGTGTGTGTGTGTGTGTATGTGTGTGTATGTATGTGTGTCTACTCCCGCCAGCCTCTAATGGGGATCATGTGTGGAGTCAGCACCGCAGACACACAAAAACATGCTAACCCCCACCCCCCATGCACGGTCCGCATTAACACGCATGTGCACGCACGCGCACACACACACACACACACACACACACACACACACACACACACACGCGCACACTGCACACGCACTTTCATCCACACCCACACACAAATTCATGCACACAGACATGCACACAAATACACACACAGAGCGTGCCTCAGTCAGCGAGTTAAGAACAACTCCTAGGGGAGGTAAAGCACCATTTTGTGTGTGCGTGTGTGCATGTGTGTGTGTGTGTGTGTGTGTGTGTGTGTGTGTGTGTGTGTGCGTAGCAGAACACACACTCTGTTTCAGAAGGATGGGGGTTTGGGGTGAGGGGGGGGGGTGTAAGGAAGGCGGAGGGGGAGGGGAGGGAACGAGAAGAAGGAGGGGGGGTGAAGAGAAAAAGGAGAAAGATATGGGCAGTGAGCACAGGCAAAAGGATGGAAGATGTGTGTGTGTGTGTGTGTGTGTGTGTGTGTGTGTGTGTGTGTGTGTGTGTGCCTGCGCAGACAAGCAGGGAAAGAGAAGGAAAGCGAGAAGAGAGGGAGAGAAAGCAGAAGATCGACATGGAGGATAGAGTGAATGGCTGCGAATAAGAGAAAGAGAGAAAGAAGTTGAGGGGCCCTGCACAGGGGGGAGAGGAGGCCCTGTAGTTTTAGCCGAGGGGCGAGACAGTCAACAACACATGTATCCAAACGTTCAGACAAACCTCTTCATCCAGGACAATAGGAGAGAGCTACAGCAGTGAAGCTCACAAACCTGCTCTGCATTTTTGTAACTGCCACAGCTTTATCCTTTGTCATTACTGTTCATTTATGATGTTGTGAATGTGTTGCGTGTTGACCCCTGGAAGAATCAGTGTTGCCCTTGTGATACCTGATGGGGATCTAAATCAGGGGTTTGTTCAATGCACACTTTCTGAAGACAGAAAATGATAGTGGTCCAGATAAAATCAATGTTCAAAACAGTGTAGAAAGACAGAAGAACAATCTCAAAGTATTGATCAAGCAGGTATGAACATTGAACTGCAAACACAGCTTTATTAATCAAAAACTCTCGAACACTTCACTTTTTTTGTTGGCTTTAACTTTTTTTTTATTATCTCTACATCATCAGTTTGGTGAGCTCCCTAATAATCTAGTTACCTGTATGTTACCATTTAGATTATAGCCTTAGATTTGAGTTCATTGATTTAAAAGATTACTGCACTAATTTAGCATTGCATTTCTATTGTCTTACAATGGAAAATTAAAATCGATCTAGCAGAACCAGAGATATCTTCTTTTTTTATGCCATGCATTGTTCTTCCTTGTCAAAACCTACATTGCCTAAATTACCCACAATGCAACTCCACTGACAGTACAGTCTGGTAAGCTCACTTCTTTCTAACTCCCCACCATCAGAACCTTTTCATTTTCAGACTTGTAGTCTCCATCCCCAACCGACACTGCCTCAAGTGACATCAGTTGAGGCAATTAATCAGATTTCGGGCAGCTCCCTCTGGAGCTCTGGAGCAACAAAAGGATTCATACAACTTTTTTTCACATAGGCAGTAGTACTCCCCAACACCTGTAAACAGGCTTTGTGTGAAATTGGTGGCGTCTCTCTAAGCTTTACATTTAGCAGCACTAATCTGTTTTTGTCCACAACAAGCTGATCTTCGCATACATGCATTTTACATAACGGCCTTGTAAAGCTGAAACAGTTGCCTACACATCAGGCAGACATGGAGCTAAATTATTAGCATGTAGCATCAGCATGTAGCATTAATTTAGAGTAGTGTTCCTGTCCACCGGACTAATGTAAGCCCAACATTCAATCTCATTTTAGCTCTGCTTTGGTCTCCACCAACTCTTGAGGAAAATATCTGGCTTTTTAGTGGCTAAATCTTCCATTATGTTCACCTGCTAGTCGCTGACTTTGTCTGCAGTTTGGTGCTGGGCAGGTAGCATAGGCCATCAGAACAGTTTATCAGAACGTTTGTGCTGAAAACAGCTGCCTGCTGCTGTAAAAAAACACTGATGCCGTGAGTATGAACCAAAACTGTAGAAACAAAACAACGAGGTAGAAAACGCTTCATCTAGCTAAGGGGAACTGCAGTGTCAGGTGATAAGAAACATTGAAACTTGATAAAATATTCAACTTGGTTCATTTTCAGATTCTGGGTCCATTTTTGGCTAATTCTACGACTAGGTGTGGTGTGTGTTCTCAAATCCAATGAAGGACGCATTTTGAATTACAACTCTGATTCGTTTCCTCTCATAGCAACAGCAGCTGAGGCTCATGGGTATTGTAGTGTTTAGAGCTATAATAAACATGACTTCTTCGAACTGATGGCCATAACATAAACCTACTGTCAAGTCTTTCGAACATAGAGGATGTCATGTTGCAGATGGAAACGTTGCAGTGAGGAAAAATACTTCCATAGCCAACAGCACTTACCAATTTGTAACTTTGTTATTGTTTAATAGGTAAATAGATATTCTTAAGTTATGACATTCACAAGGCATTCACAAAATAGCACCAAATCCATCAACACACGTTTACAGTAGCAGTTGTTCAAATACTAAGAGCTGTTACTGGACTGTGAACAGCAATATGGCCATGGTCACCTCAGAACACACCGTTCTCCGTCTCAGAAGGTGACAGAAAAACAGCATCTGAAATTACTCTACTAGTTGAAAGAAAATAACATCTGTAGACTGTCTGCGCAGCCAATTATACCACCGCACAGTCATGTTTGTGTCTCTGATAAAAAAAATAGAAAAAAAAGGTCTTGTAACTGTTCAAACGTTTCCAAGAGGACACGCAATCTGGATCCAATTTGACATCCAAGTCAACATATGTTTCTGTCGCAAGCTTTCAGGTCAAATAAAAGACTATGAGCACTTTATGTTGTGAATTCTTCACACAAAAGTTGTATATGTATTCAGAGAAAACACTAGCTTTGTTTTCAACCAAATTTTCATCTGCAATATAGAAATAAGCTACATTTAAAAGAATATAAAAAGCCCCATGTCAACACTGTTAATGTTAGAAATTCCAGTCCTTTGTTGGCATAAAGTAGCTAAACATGATCTGATTACGATAAACAATTTATTTTGGCATGTAAACATTCCAGTCCTTTCACTTTTCGTTTTGGTTGTTTCAGTTGGACACTGACACATTTTTTCATTTGGACAGCTACGGGATAAATTAAACAGAGATTGTATTGAAATCTGAACGGTTGAAGTGAATAGGAGCCCACAGGAAACAACAGAATCAGGAAAATAAAAGGCACAAACAATAGTTACATACATGTCAAAAGCAGTTTTTCCAGTTGAACTTTATAACTTTTTATTCAGCGCAGCAGGGTACGTAAGGTGCATGTTAACAACTTAACTCCCCATTTATGAGGTACGGGCACAAGATCAAGATGACATTATTACTGGTGGTGTCAGCACACCGTCACTACAGTTGGTGATATGAGGACATTATTATGTCCCATTTCAGAAACCAATCGCTTTTACATTTCGATCGAAGGTACAGCATTTTATTGTTAGTGAGCTTACGAGATGCAGGTAGGCAAGCCAGGATAGCTGTGTCCCCCTGCTTCCTCTTTTTATGTTAAGCTAAGCTAATTGCCTGCAGGCTCTAGCTCCATACTTGACACACAGACGTGAGAGGGGTAACAATCTTTCAATCTTCTCTTCTAACACTCTTCAAGAGCACGAATAAGCATATTTCCCGAAATGTTGAATTACTCCTTTAATTCCAGAGGAAGTAAACATAAACAGAGGTAAATGTCCTTGGTTTTCCAAACTCAGATGAGTTTAAAAAAAGGCCCTGAACAAGGTGTAAGGTCATGAACTCACATATTACTATGTCAGATGCTTACTGTGTCTGTGTGTGTGTGTGTGTGTGTGTGTGTGTGTGTCTGTGTGTGTGTGTGTGTGTTTATATGTGTCAGTCCCTAAAGGCATGTCGCTGTCAAGCCTGGGAACTTGTGTGTCTGACTGTAAGTCCACAGTCCTGCCCTGTCAGAAATAGGCCGTGTTAGGTTAGAAAATGTTTCATAAGCTCAGACTGACCTCTTTCCTCTCTGCTTCTCCCTCTCTGCCCCCCCCCCCCCTCCCCCCCTTTCTCTTGGTGTCGCTGTCTCCCTCTCACTTAAACATTAAAACAGTCGATACACAAATAGTATCCTATACTTTTACCTGAAAAGTCTACTTTTCATACTGTTTTCTCTATGCTGCACCATATCCCAACCTCTTCCACAACTCCCTCTTTTTTCATGTTTAATCTCTCAGAAAAGTCTCCGTTCTCATTAATATTTCCTGCATTCTGCTTTCTGATAGCTTTGTGTTCCAAGAGTAATATCCTCCCTGCTAAACTGACTGAGGGAGGTGACTGAAATACTTGAACGTATATGACACCACTGTGTGTATTTGTAAAAAATGAATGTGCACGTCTGTATGTGCAGGTGTGTGCACAAAAGTGTGTGAGTCTCTGTCCATGCGTGCAGTTGCCGGTCTGCATGTGCTTGCGCGTGTGTGAGCATGTAATTGCATGCATGTGTCTCCGTGTTTGTCTCCTTCTCCCATTTGACTGCCATCTGAATCTGTGGCACGTACAGCAGGGCTACGAAACAGCAGATCGACAGACAGGAGGGAGAAAAAAAGGAACAGGAGGGGTGAGAAGGAGTGAAGAAGTAGAGAAGAGAACAAGTGAGGTGGTGGAGGAGGAAGAGGAGGAGGAGGAAGAGGGAGCAGGGGGGGGAGTGATGAGGACAGAGAGCAGAGGAAGAAAGACCGACAGAGAGAGAGACGGTGAGCATGAGAGAGTTAGACAAATAGAGATACAGAAAGAGAGAGACAGGCTAGGAGAAGGGAGGGGGGCATCAGCATACAGAGGCAGTCTGTGGTCTTCCAAGCAGCAGCAGCAGCAGCAGTAAAAATAGGGGAGAAGAAAAACAACGATGGCTTGAAAGATTAAATTCCTGTTGGAATAGGAAGTGCAGAGAGAGGGAAGGGCAGAGACTAGGGGAGGCAATGGGAGCACTGGGTGCTGCCTGGGTAAAGGTGCTGGGTTTAGTACTTATTGTTTAAAAGGAAAATCCATACTAAAATACTCAGACACCGTCAAGAAGAACAGTTGGTGATGATAGACAGTAGCTTGGGTATCAAAGCTACTATGGACCTTGGAAACAGAAAGAAAGATATACTTAAAGGGTCAGTTCACCCAAATTCTAAAAAAGAAACATGTTTCTCTCTATATTTGGATGACTCTAGCTATGAGTCATCCAAATGTTGTACCACCATTAATAGTTAGCTTCTGTCAGTGATCAATGTTTTGCTCCAATATTCAAGACGTCCATTGTAGAAGATGCAGGAATATTTTTTTCTCCAGTGACATTGGCCTCAGCAGAACATATTTACATGATTTCACAGCATATGTTAATTTTTAGTAAGGGGCACACCTTCACTGGAAAAACTTGCTTTGTTTCTCTCATCTTCACATTGCACTGAATTTGGCAAGTTCCGGCACATTATCCACATTTAGCAAGTTCAACCAAAGAGAGATTTTTTTTTCTTAAATCTTTAGAACAATTGTAGAGGCCTGAAAAGAGTCAAACTTATCCAGTAATTTGCAAAAAAAGAATAAGAAAAGATCAGAGTACAGAGGGGTTCCTTCTCGGTCGCTCTTCTGAGGTTCCTTCCATTTTTTCCCCATTAAAGGTGTATTTTTTTTTTTTTATTTTTTTTTTTTTTGGGGGGGGGGAGTTTTCCCATATACTGTATATAAAGATGGACAACACATCTCCACTTCCTCCCTCTGTACAAAAATTAAGCCAAAATATCCTGGATACGGGTGCTGCCATTTGGAGCCGGTGACGTCATTTGGAGCCAGAGTCGGCACAGTAGTGATCGGGGTTGGAGCCGCGGTAACGAGATCCCGCCCATACACCCGCCGGACTCATTCGCGAGTCAATCACAGCGGTCAACCATGACGTTACGTATAGCATCAAAAAACTTATTAAAACCAAACTTATCTGAAAAATGAACACTTGAACATACATCAGTGTAATAAGAACCTACAATGACAGAAACCATCTTTGGGATAAATGTATTTGACGTGTACTTTCACATTACACACTAACATGGAGGGGGCGGGGTTTATGCGATTGAGAATTTTTGGCTTCACTTTTAGGAAGTTGTCATGTCATCCATCTTTATAAACAGTTTTTTTTTTTCTCATCTGAGGGTCAAAGGACAGAGGGTGTTGTATGCTGTGCAGATTGTAAAACCCCTTGAGGCAAATTTGTGATTTGACTGACTGACTTGACTCGAGTACAGTCAGAGAAAATCAACATAAACTTGTTGGTTAAAAATATGTTTTCTCATGCTTCCTATCCAAGCCCTCAGCATTATCTTGTGACCATGTTTTGAACTCCAGGTTGGGAAACTCTGAAATACCCTATCTATTGACATTTAACACACTAATAACAAAAAACTGTCAAAAGTTTCTGGGTGGATTTCAAACGTGCCTCGCTACATGGAGAATATTCATTTTCATTTACTTTGAGCTGGTTAGATAATGATTCCCCCAAATGTCCACACTGTTCTTACATCTTCTCATTTTCCGTAACAATGGTTTGGAATTTTGATTTATATTGATATGACACAAAGAAAATCTTTATACTTTAATTTATTAACCCCTAACTCACAAGGAGAAAGACTTTTCTTTTTTCTTTTTTTTTTTACAAAAGAATACAGATGAGGAGAAGGAAGGAAGTGATTGCTAAGTGCTGGAACAGGTCCCACATCTCTCTTAGAAGCCAATGAGCTCTGATAGAGAAATTCTGACAAACTGACTGATTGGTGCTGCAAAAGATGCCATTCAATTAGAGATGAACATGTGAATGGAATGCTTCCGAGAGGGATCTGGAGTGATGAAAAATACAGGTTTGGCAGGATTGAGCTCAAACCTGTTTGGGGATTGCTCATGTGTGCCTTTGTGTAAATGTGTATATATATGTGTGTGTGTGTGTGTGTGTGTGTGTGTGTGTGTGTGTGTGCGCGCACTCTCCCTGATAGGATAGGGGCTTCGTTAGGGTAATTACAGCTTTGCTATGTAAATAAGCCTGTCATCGAGGAGAGAGACACACCCACCTCTTTTTCAGACCCAATTAACCTAACTCCCCTGGAATTTACATACCTAACAATCTACAGCACACACACACACACACACTATTGCATGCACACTTGTATACACTTTATTAAAGTGCAAATATGCCTTTCCATGCATTCATACATGCCCCAAACTTTCTCTTTCTAAAAACCAGGCAGCGCAGTGTGGATGTGTGTGAAACTTGAGTCCTTTTGTGTGTATTCAATCCAGGTTGAGATGGTAGATACAGATAGCTAGGTGATATCTGAATGCATAAGGCATCACCACGGGCTAACTGGCTGCTGGAGCTGTGGTGAGCAGCATCTATCATCTGAGGCCGCTGATGAATGTCTGTCCTGAGTGGCTCTGTGGCATAGTGAGGGGAAATGAGTCATGGTGGAAGGAGAAGGGAGGAGGAGTAGGAAGGAAGATGAAGGAGAGGGGCGCACGGGAAAGGATAAAGTAAAGAGGTAGAGGATGAGAGAGAAGAGAAAAGAGTGGGAGAGAGGCTGATAGAACATGAATTCAGAATAGTCAATAAGACTGTGTAAGAATGGAAGGATGGAGATCCATTTGGAAGAAAAGTAGAGGAAAAGTGAAGGTGCAGAAGGAGAGGAAGGTACAGAGGGAGGAGTGTGAGGGTGGAGAAGCATGAACATAATCAGGAGACAAGAAGAAGGAGAACGAAAATGGAAGAAGAAGTGAAAAGGGGGAGGAGAACGAGAGAAAGAGACAGAGACAGAGATGAAGGATGTGGGTGCATGGGGAAGAACAGAGGGAGATAGTGGCGAGAAGGCAGGAAAGTGGGTCAGAGGAGAGGACGACGATGTGGAAGAGAAGGAAGAAGAGAGTGATGAGGCGAGATGGAGAGAGAGAGATACCAGAGGGAGACGCAAGAGAAGGGTCATAATGGAAGTTTGGAGGGCAGCGTTGCCAGGTTGCCGAAAACCAAATAATAAACCAAATAAGTCTCCAGAGTTTGCAAAGAATATGAATCTGCGCCAAAGGTTTGCTCCATGGTTCAGGACACACTATAGAATTGTATTATAAACCATAGCTAAGAAAACAGTTTGACACCTAAACCACATGGAAGTTGTTGTGGTTGTGAGTATCTCAGCAGAAATGTGATTGCATTATTTAGGGCAGATCCAGGCTCAGTTAATATAACTGTAATACATTATTGACAGAGTACAATGTCCATAGAATAATCAGGCTGCTTCTAAATCAGTTTCATGAGATTTCACTATTATGGGGGAAAAACTGAAACTATAACCAGGTTGTCATGATGAAAATTTCAACCAAATTTCCAGACAATTGGCAAAAGAAAATGCAAACAAATGTGTGTTTATATATTAGGAATTGATTCATTGAGACAAACAGCTTGTGTCTCTTCAGTTGGGTGCCATTAAACCACTGCAGAGCAAGAGGGCACAACGAGATTATGTTATTAAAAGAGCGACAAACCTCAAATGGTGGAAAACATTTATGGCATTTATGGCATTTATGTTTGTTTTAATGTAGGCCTATTCATTTCGTTCAGGTTTTTTCATGCGCAAATTGAAGATACAAATAAAAAGAGGCAGATTGGGTGTTGCGGCGGCTCAGTGGTTAGCACTGTTACCTCACAGCAAGTCCGCCTGGAACGGCAATCTTACCAGGTTCGATCCCTGGTCTGGGTGGGTCATTTCTGTGTGGATTTTGCATGTTCTCCCCTTGTCCGTGTGCAAAACATGTATGTTAGGATCAACTCCAGTCTTTTAGGGTTAGGTTAGACGTTCCACTTCCAGGATTACTCTGTTGCCGCCGGAAATTCTGCCAGATGCCAGTCTTTTCGGCCAGATGTCCGTTACCTTCCGCTTCATTTGTGTTGGAATTTTAAACTCCGGTTGATTTATGAGGACTATGGTTAACTGCTCCTCAGATCTGTGCAGGGTAAATCCAGACAGCTAGCTAGACTATCTGTCCAATCTGAGTTTTCTTTTTGCACGACTAAAACAACTTTTGAACGTACACATGTTCCACCAAAACAAATTCCTTCCTGGGGCCGCCCATGACAATTGTGATTGGTTTACAGAAATGCCAATAGTGGCTGATTAGCTCAGTTGGTAGAGCGAGCGCACATATGTAGAGGTTTATTCCTCGATGCAGAAGGTCCAGGGTTTGAATCCAACCTGTGATGGTTTTCCTGCATGTCTTCCCCCCTCTCTCTCCTCTTTCACATCTCAGCTTTCCTATCTAATAAAGGCAGAAATGCCCCCCCCCCCCCAAAAAAAAAAAAACCAGAAATGCCAATAAACCAGAGCATGTTTTTCTCCCATCCCAGAATGCTGTGTGGACTAACCAGACCCTCCTCCGCAGCGCTGTGGAGGAAGGTCTGGCAAAGTAAGAAAAAGACCTAAAAGACTGGAGTTAGTTCCCATGCTGCTCCCTGCTCCTATGTAGGCCTATAGCATGGGTTAAATGCAGATGATGAATTTGGTTTCTCTGTGAATGACAATAAAGGCACATTTAACATTGTACATTTACAATTTTTTTGAATTATCTATCGTACATATAGTACAAAGGGTTATCGTACAAATACAGTAATTACGTACAACTGACAATAACACTGTTAGAAGGTGGTGTGCTTAGATGAAGGTAGGATGGAAACATGGATGGACAGGAATGAAGCACAATACAAAATACTAACAACCTTATCTGCTCATTTGCATTTGATAAAACAGAGAGAAGGAGAAAGTACACAGTGATGCTGCTTGTGTTTATTCTGTGCAAAGGAGGAAGAGCAGTGTTCCCGGGATCATTGGGTTCTTGGATCAATACTGGTGCTATGATGAGACAGTGATAGAGTTTGTGGTCTAGAGCTCAAAAGATACCTACACCATCACTTTCTTCCATTCTCCTTCTCTCTGGGAGTACGTCCACACTACTCTGTTCACACTATGCCGACATTTTTACACCCAAAAATGTAACTTGTTTGATAGTCTCCAGAGTGGGTTCATCTGAAAATGCCAGCATCAAATTTTAGAGTGGATAGGGGAAACAGAACTTTTGGGAAACCCTCTAGCCCTCTCTGGGATCACTCGTTTTGAATGTACATATTTTGTCAGACGACTTTGCCATCATTAAATTGTCATTTGATCAACAGCCAGAGGCGCACAATTCACTATTCACCTGGTTAACAGGTGGCTTTCATTAGCCGCAATCAATTACTATTGTATGCACATTCAGTTTTCTAAAAAAAATTAGTTTTATTCGGACAAAGAAGAGGAAATTTAAAAATTTACATTTATTGTTTTGGCATTTCAGTGGGGATGGAGATCATTACTAAAACATTAATTATGAAAATGGATGCGTGTTGTTTTCGCATGTAAAGAGCAGTCTAAATGTAGCCGGTTTAGTGTGGACGTAGTCTAAAACACAAATATTAAAAGATTAAAAAGCAATGCACAGCCAGACCAGTCATTGCTGATTATTCTCTATTATCTGTGTGTGCATAAGCATGTAATTCTACAAGTAATTCCACATGCAATAGCTATGACTGGAACAAAGAAAATGCCAGAAGGAAGAGAACATTTTAAGGCGGGTTTTTTTTGTGTCTTGCTTTGCATTTGTGTGAGATTAAGAGTTTAAGTACAATTCAATGTTATGAACATATACAGTATCACTTGTAAAACAACATTAGTCTAACTCTTTTGTATCTTTCAGTACATATTTGTTGCTATACATTATTAGTTCACCAAGGTACATTCTTGCCATTTACTCTATTATTCCTCTATTCTTTTATATCATGTTGGCTCATCATGTTTGTATTCTCATGTTAAAAAAACAAGCCCTACCACACACATTCAGAAATGTATTTCTCTCTCTCTCTCTCTCTCTCTCTCTCTCTCTCTCTCACACACACACACACACACACACACACACACACACACACACACACACACACACACACACACACAAATATACATGCGCTTGTCTCCACACATACACACACACCAGCGTGCGCACAAACACACATGCACACAGACAGTCAGCTGTGCCCTTCCCACAGCTATAGCACGAAAAACGGAACACACTGCCATTACACACATATACACACACATGTGCACACACAAACTCTGCAACTGCCCTCTACACACTCTTAAAGGGACAGGACACAGACTTATACATCACTACCAAGAGCCAACCGCATACCTGAACACTAAATAAACATTTACAATAGCTTGATTAAAATGTTGTGTGACTGTGAACATAACGCTAGCAAACTATTAGAAAGGTAAACTAGAGCAAAGTGTCATTTGTTGGAATAGTTTGGGAGTGGCTGACATATTGTGTTCATTTTTTAACACTGAGGTAACAAAGCAAGAACCTACAATGTGATTGTATAAAAATGTAAGAGTTTACTACATGAAACGTTTAACTAATAGCAACAATTTGTGCATGATGATTTCTACGTGTTACATATTGTATACCTTCATCGTTATGCTTATCAAATGGTCAGTTTGGGTGCTTACAGTTTGATTGAAATGAGTATATTGATGTACTACATTTTGAGAGTGACTTACACATGACCATAAAGATACTGTAATGTAACTGACCAACAATCTGAATGAAATGTTCACATTTAAATTAGGTAAATGGTAGGACCTTAAAATTGAGACAATGAATGCTGCTCTAAATCTGCTTTTCGGTAAAGACGGAAAATTTTGGAGCCACAAGGAAACTATAAAAACTGGATGTGGCAGCCTTAACAAAAGTTCCAAATGATTACAAGTCAATAAGGATGAACAATATGGACAAACATAGAGGTATTTTTGTATTGCATTAAAAAAAATGGTTTCCTATTTGCAGTAATATAATCAGGTAACTTGATAACCTCAGTCAGTGCTGTGCATGATCTGTAGGAGGGTCAGGGGTGAAAGAGGCACCTTTTATGCGTGTTGAGTAGGGGAAATGTTCAAATATGTCCTGAGGTCCTACTGTTGGACAGGTACTTGGGTTGAACACAGGGGCACTTCAGGGGGAATTTAGGCCAACCCAGGTGGGCATTTGGGCCAATCAAATGCCTTTCTGGTGTGACATTAGGACAAATCATGGTACATACATATCATGGTTTAATAAAAGTTTAAAAATAGTAATAGCAATTAGTATTAGCATTTTGGTATTGTACATGAACACAATGCAATGTAAGGCCTGAACTTAAAGGCCTTCAGAAGAGACCTTGAACTTCAGCGAAGTCGACAAAAACTGAGACACTGTGGCTTTAAGAAGCCCCCACCCTCTCACAACAGGGGGGGCGTGAGCTGAATCCAGGAACAGCGATTGAAAAAAAAAAAAAAGCTCCACCAGTGGACTGTTTCAAGTTACCCCCCGGCTGAAACCCTGCCTGATTTGTGGGCAATGTTGGGGATGTAGAAAAAAAGGAAACCGGAGCAAAGAGAGCGCAAGGGAGAGATAGGGAGACAACACTAACTGGGTAGCTATGGAGATAGTAGGTTTTCCTGGTAGCTTTCTTTGACAGGTGTCGAGTGGGATAAAATAAAGTATCAGAACATCCTCCAAGATGTACGGCAAGGGTAAAGGAGCTGTGGTCCCCTCCGATAGCCAAGCAAGAGAAAAGTAAGTAAATTATTGCACTGTCACAACAGAGATCCAGCCAAGAAGAGTGTGCTAGGTAGCTAAACTTGCTAACAGATGTGAGGCAGCTCAGTCACTTCAGCAGGAGCACGCATGTTCAGCAAGCTCTTTTTATTAACATACAAGCTACAAAAGTGATGCTGTGATAGTTTGTTCGTTGTGTTTTCCACTTTTTGTGTCGTGGTGCCTCTTGCATCTTCCAACTACACAGGCATGGCTGCTAAGTTAGCCCAAGCAGCTAGCTACACTGCCAGTTTCACTCGTGTCTTTTTTTTGTTTCTTTCAAATTCAAAACAAAGACTGGCTGTTTTAGCGACCAAAGTTGCACCATTTCTACAAGGAGGGAGTGTTGCTGCACATGTTTCCAGTAATCATGCATAATGTGCACTCGGGGCTGAATTGCCTATGAGGAACATTGATGGGGATCCCACTTTAGTACCATCTCTTCCCTCGCCTCAGTGTGAGGAACAATGCATTTGGAGTGACGCTATGCATTGTAGCTAGCTGGCTTTTGTGTCGCCCCACGGAAGCAGTAGGTAAAAATAGAATACAGCTGTTTGGGGCTTTGTCACAAAATAGCACAGGAACGTGTTCTAGAATTGCTCCACGTTCCACAATGATACTCTGTCTCCGAACGCTTGCTACACTGTATCCATGTGTGTGTGTGTGTGTGTGTGTGTGTGTGTGTGTGTGTGTGTGAGCTCAGCGGAGACCCACTGCTACGATCTCCGAGCAAGGAGAGCTGCGCCTCATAACTTTTGTGGCCCGTACAGATTTTCTT
The DNA here is from genome assembly GCF_008315115.2 of Sander lucioperca. Classification (NCBI taxonomy): domain Eukaryota; kingdom Metazoa; phylum Chordata; class Actinopteri; order Perciformes; family Percidae; genus Sander; species Sander lucioperca. Next base: position 21,827,241 of record NC_050190.1, on the reverse strand, counting down.
CAGTCACCCCAAGTTGTGCGAATGAGTGCTGGAGATAAACTGCTTGTGATTTTGCCGCCACCGCCTGCTGTAGGAGACCCAAATACAGGCTTTTCAGTGGCTGTTTTGTCAGGAAGCTTAGGTGGTGTTAGCTTGGGGAGCTGTAGCCCTCCAATCCCTTTGTCTGCACGCCACCGTCTCGATGTCTGTTGTTCGCTCAGGAGATGCATACCTCACGTTTACCAACAACTAAACAATCTGCAGGGGCTTCAAAATACTCTGGAATATGAATTCAACAAACGTCTATGTATCAATTCTGAAATAGAAGCCAGTATCTGCAGCGAACTTTCTTTGCTTAATAGGCACCGCTAACAAAGCCAACTAAGACCTGTACATGCTTTCATTAAACTTTGTTAGATGCAATTGTTTTAGAGCCATGTGCTGTGTTAATGGGCAGTGGTAGTTCATATTACACTACAGCTGAATAACCTAGAGGTAAATAAGTGGTAGGAGCCCACAGGTGAATGCTTATGGCTTTATTCCTCACAGCGGATGGGTTGAACACTACAAATGCTCTCTCTGACTGGCTGGACCAGTCAGCAGATAAGGGAACTCGAGTGGGACAGAGTTGTCAGACTTATGTATGTTTGGGTGAATATCTGCCAGCAGGCATCCCATTACCTTTTAAAGTCACAACTTCTTTCGCTGTATTGTGAACCCAAATTCTTTATTCTTTCTTTATGCATCGCTCTTCTAATGTCTTTCTTCATCTGCCTCCCAACTCTCACTTCCCATCTTTTGCTGCTCCTCAAAGTCCTCATCCCTCGCTTCAGCGTTGAATTATTGAGACAGACTGAAGCAGCTGCTCTCAGCTTTGCGTCAGAGTTGAGAGAGACAGGAGAGGAAAGAAAGAGACAGAAGAGAGGGAGATATGGTGGGCAGACTCATCCATGTTTAAAGAGGGGGTTTTGTCGTGAGCCTCAGGCAGGATGTCAGGTGTGCCGATGGTGTACATCAGGGAGTTTTCTCACTTTATGGGAGTAAGCGAATGCACGCACTGATGTCCCATTTCAGAATGTAAGTGGGAATGGCGGGGAGGGAGGTCAGGAGGTCACCTCGCGTAGTGTAATGGTGGAAGAAAATCTAGTTTCAGCTTGAGAGGATGGAGAAAATGCAGAAATCAAAAGCCAGTAGAGTGTGATTCCAGCTATATGGTGTAAAACGTTGGTGTCACCAGGTCATATAACCTTAAAAACTAGGGTGTGAGGGTTGCTGGAGCTACCATTCAGATTTTTTACCTTGCCTTTTGAATATAATTTCACATTCTGGCTGTCAAAAACGACCACCGCTTTTCTTCTATTTTCCTGTCCATCCCGACTTGACTGTTCCTCTGATCCCTGTACCACCTATTATTTCTTCTTCTATAAAAAATGGGTCATGCCCCCTCTTATATTCCAGTCAAAACATTTTTTTCTCCTCTGCCTTTACTCCACTATCCTACAGCTGCTCCCTCTTCTTACCCCCCCTCCTCCTCAAACTTCTCTTCCTTTTCTATGAGCTAGCTTCTGAGCTTTAATAATGCAGTAGGCCAGGTGCACGCACACACAGCCCCTTTTGCCAACCCACACATACATACACACACACACACACACACACCACACATAAAAATTTCATTGAAGGCCTCTTGGGGGGGGGAATCTACAGTGTGATCCTTGTATCCCCAGACGTAAGACCAGTTCCTTAACTATTCCCTTCTCAAACTCTTTTAGAAAGCTGCACATGTGTTAAGCAAGCCAGTAAACCTGCAGTGAACAGGGAGATGCAAACAGTATCAATATTTGAAGCACGAGCTGTGTCTTAACGCATCCTGTGAGCTTTTGCCAGGCATTTCAAAACTGTCAAAAACTGTATAGATGCAGGGGATCTACATGTGTTAAAGTGTGATCAGTAGACCACAAAGTGCAGAGTTAAAATATTTGTGTGTGTGGCTCAATACTAGACTGACTTGCAAGTGGCGGTGCCTTACACTCTACACCAGTGGTCACAAAGAGCTTTGTGACCTACAAATTGCTAGGAGCCTCAGAAAGTGGTCAGATTCCCCTGGCTAAAGTGGTGGTGTATGTGCGTTTAGCCTCGTAAGAGCATCGGCCGTTTGTACAACAACCAATCTGTCCCACTGTCTGTGTTGAATAAGTAAGTCGGTGCAGCCAGGATGTTATTGCTGTTAGATATATGTGCAGTATTGTAGATGCAATACATTGAATAATATTAACCAGTGTGAAGCACTCCGGGAAGTTTAGAATTCAAGGCCACTTTTGCTTTGTTTGTTTGTTCATCTGGATGTCTGCCTGCTCATGTATGTTGTTTTCTTATCTTGGTGACAATCTGCAGGAGGGGAAGCTTAGCCATTTATTACCTTCCGTGCAGGATGGCCTGCTGTACACACACAGACACACATGCAGTGCCCATTGAAACTACTATCACTTTATACAGGAGGGGTCACTAAACGCATGTTCAACCTGCAGTTGACCCGTTCATAGTATAACACGTCACACTTTAATATGTGGTCAGCATCATTTGGCGAGACTCATGGCTGCGACTGTGGTCCTACGCATGTTACAGATAAACTATAGAATTACAAAGTATTGAATTACATAAGTGCCAAGCAGAGTTTCAGTTTCTGTTCTCTCTGGCTGCTCTGTCTCTCTTGCACTCTAACTTTTTCTCTCATATTTTTTTTCAACAAGTGGTGGTATCACTTAAATGACATTCAAATGTCAATAACTTTAAAGGAAATTCCTATGCTATCCATAATGTAAAGCCGTTTTAACAAGGGTTGTCCAACCTATGCTCAGTAGGGTTGGGTATCGTTTGGGTTTTTTCCGATACCGGTGCTAAAACGATACTTTTAAAACGGTGCCTGAACCGATACTTAAAAAAGAAAAAGAAGTAAGAGCACAAAATTACTGTCGGCGACATTAAAGAACGGCTTGTTTATTGCTAAGGCCATGTGGTCAAAATGTAATGATTTATTAAAAATGTAATAACAATAACTTGTAACAATAACGTACTTCACCAGTAAATTGCTGTTAAAATGACAAAAACAACCACTGAATGGGAAAAGGGTATTTTCCAATAACTTTGAATGCACCACGAGGCTTAATAGTTTCAAGAAAACGCACCGTCTGTGTTGTTTTTCCGTTACGTCCCGATGTTGGAATCCTCTACAGTGACATACAGTCACCCTTTACACCGTTTAGCAGTTAGCATTTTAACCGTGTTTAAGCCAGTTACTAGCTAACGGTTGGCTAACGTAAACGTTACCTGCCACATGTAGTGTTAACGAGCGTCCCGTGCAGCGATGCTTCTGTTGCCTCTAACGTCCATTTCGGAGCATCAGAGAGAAGCGCAGGCATTTAAGTGGCACCGTAAACGAGGCACCGAAATCCACGTTGCTATTCAGTCTGGTAGATACGGGTTGTTTTGGCACCAGTGCCATATTAGCACCGGGTTTAAGTACCCAACCCTAATGCTCAGCCCAGGTCCCGGGGACCCATTCAACCACTGAGTCAGTAGAGTCAGAAAAGGGGTTTACTGTATATGGACTGCTGACGAGCACTCATAATGACCAGCAGTATGTAGTCCAGGCATGGCTGTTTTAGTGCCCATGTTATATAGACAAGGTTGGTGAGAAAGTAGAAAAATCAATATTGAAATCACAATAATTTTAACACGATTACTTGTTGACTTCTGGAAAGATGTTGCAATTATTGAACTTAAAAAACAGTGGGAAAAGTTAAATAAATCAATAGTAAAACAAAACACATACAACTGTGAAATTTGCCTTATTACTTTTCCTATTTAAACTTTATTTTTTCATTCAGAACAGAAGAGTTTACTTGCAAAACGTAATGCGCTAAATAATTATTTTTCTTGATTATTCAGTTTTTGTGATCATTGGCAGCCGAAATCATAATCACGATTACATTTTGATTAATCGCACAGCCCTATGAGAAAGTAGAGGTAGGCTGATGTAAACACTTCCATCTATAGTTGTGTCTGAATTATTAGCATTGTCCTACTTTGTTATCATACCAAATGCCATTTATTGTGTGTGCTCATTAGTATGTGGAGTGCAGATTGCTTTGACATCCAAGCAGAACTCATCATGTGTCACGCTTGAATAATAACTTTGTTGCTTTCGGATTTAGATCTTTTGCCATGTTAACACATTTAATTATACACATTATTCTTAAGAAGCAAGCATTTAAATCTGCCAGCTGCCACCCCTCCTCCTGTGATGACGTTTAGAAAATGTTGCGTTGTTTCTATGTGAAGGGCATGGTGTGATCATTGGCGACCATTGGCTCTGTACTAAAGTTATTATATATTTGCCTATTCATATCTTTAAGGGATTACATCTTTTGCATACTAACAATGCATGTTTTAAACATTTGCATACCATAGTAAGAACTGGTCGGGAACGGATTGTATCTCCATTATAACACTACAGCAGTTGTTGCCATTTCTTTTGCACCAATGCTCCCATGTGCTCACCTCATCTGTAGGCTTGATTCAAGGCATTTAGCAAAATTAATAAGTAAATGAGTTAATTCTCGCCTTTACCCATACACAAAAATGTGCATGGCTTTACTATCTCCCATGTGGACATTTACTTTGTTTATGGTTATTTTCATAGGGACACACTTAAGTGTAGACTATTAACTAAATAGACTAATGCCGATGCCATATATTATAGCATTTATAGCCTAAGATCATTTGCAACACTTGTTCCTAAATGGATATTCATAAAAAACATATAAGCAATAAAGGTGCGTGTGTAATCATAAAAAACATATAAGCAATAAAGGTGCGTGTGTAATCATAAAAAACATAAAACAATAAATAGAAAATACAAACTATAATAGAAGAACCATAAAAGTAGAGAAAATCCTCAGGAAAGACATCTGATCGATCATGCCTAGTTATTCTCCAGAGACATTAAAATGATCCAAGTTGTGATAGCGTATATTTTCATTATCGATTAATCTGTCAATTATTTCTTCTGTTTTAATCTTTTGGTCAATAAAACATCAGAAAACTGTGAAAAATGCCCATCACAATATCCTCGAGCACAAGGTGACATCATTGAATGTCTTGCAACAGTCCAAACCCCAAACTATTCAGTTTGGTATATTGTAAGACCAAGACAAATTCTCACACTTGTGATCCAGCAGTCGTCATTTGTTTTGGCATATTTTCTTGAAACATTAAGTGATTAATCGGTTACCAAAGTATTTGACTGATTAATCGACCAATCCAGTTTGATTTCTGTGGCGTCACAAGTTCCTCGTATTCACTCCAAAGCGGTCTGTTCAAAGGAGGCTTTTAGCAAAGAGGGTTTCACCTTTATAGTGCGTTCCGTTTGTACTTGGAGGTCGGAAAAGTTGGAAACACGCTCCCTGAACTCGGATTTCCGAGTTGGGAAATCGGGACAACCTCCTAGTACCTCAAGCTCAAAATCCAACATGGCTGCCCCGTGCATCAACCGCAGTGAAAGCTGCTGTAACATACAGTTATTAGCACTTCTGTCTTATTTGTGTCTCACAAATGGCGCTTACCCACTGGTAGTACCAGCTCGACTCGGCCGCGGTACCGTCCTACTTTTTCCATTGCAGATTTAGTACCGCCTCATGTGTGAGGCGAGCGTGGCTGGTTGTCATAGCGCCACCGCAGAAAACTGCCGTGACCTAATGCAACACACACACAGAACGTCGAAGGTGTGTTGTTTTTGACTCTCGGCATGTGGCTGTTGCCACAGCCAGAAGACACATTTTGTTTTAAAAGAAGCTGGAGGCAGCAAAAAAAACACCGCTGGCTAAACTATTTTAAAATGGCGATTTTGTTCAGGACACCCCTGTCTGTCACTAGCAATGATGACACAGTGATTGGTGACGATTCTCTCTGACCAATCAGTAGTCTGCAGGTTTTCACGTCACCTTTTGGTATCACCTCAGCTCGCTTGGAACCTCGACGGAGGTGATACTAAAAAAAATACTGGTTAGCTAGTACTAGGTACTACCAGCTAGTACTTTTTTTCCTAATGGAAAAACAAAAAGGCGAGTAGAGGTGAGTCGAGCAGGTACTATGTAATGGATAAACGCCATAAATCAGTCGTACACACAGTCCTGACCAACTTCTATCTGTGGACGTGTTAACACTAGAACAGCCATGACGGTCATTTTGACCGTTTTGAAATTTATATGTGTAATAACTTTGCTGAATAAAAAAATACAATCCTGCTGCTGCCTGACTTTTCCTAAAAGAGTCTGTATTTTAATTTAAAATTGTTTTTATATACATTACACAAAAGGCAAAGAAAATAGAGTCACGTTTACCTATTTCGGCCATACACGGTCATATTGACCGCTCGGATTTTCGCGGTATTGTTTTTAATTTTTCGCGCGGTTGAAGATGCATCTTGGTTGCTTAGTAACTACCATAGTCTCTGTCAGAGCAACGTAACTAGCGGTCTCGAGTAACAAGTGTGGGCATCACCGTTGGGCCGAAGGCAAAGCCAGAGTCGGTAACGTAGGCTACTACAGCGTGGATGGACTCAGTTCTGAATCAGAAGGCAAACACCGGGCGCTTGCTCTGTGAAAGGCGCGGAACACGTAGATGGCCGGTGGCTGTCTACATGTTCATATAACTTTATACATCCTCGAACTAACTGGAATCGTTGCACACATCCTCTCCAAGGACTGCACCAGTAGTAACATTGCCCGGAGGAAGTTCATGCAGCGGAGCGGAGTTTATGGAGGAAAAAAAGGGCAGCGGCTCACGGTCCGAGCAGCGCTGCGCACCGCAGCAGACGCCAAAACAGAGGCAGTGCCAGGTTAGGTTATAGCTAAATGTTCAAATAAGATACTTATAATTGTTATTTGGCTGTTATGAGTTAAGCTGAATGAATTTCCACACCATATTTTCGGGATATGAATGTATGAAATAATTACGGTTTACTATGCCATGATATGAATAATTGAAACACGTATTACTACTCAAATGTATAATTAAAATCGTAAAAATGTACATTTCGGTGTTATTACGTTTTTCTAAAGATATCCTAACACAATACATAATACAATATTGCAATTAGGTATTTATCATGAGAGATTATAGAGTTTGGAATGTGGCGGTCAAAATGACCGCTCATGGCAGTTCTAGTAGTTATGGAATTCCGGCACTTCTAGTGTTAAGCTGTTTGTATGCACACAAAAACAGCGTAATGCATTGTTATCAACTGGTATTGCTAACGGTGGCTAACCTGGCTAAAGCTACCCCACAATGAAAAATCAGACTTGTTAATGGAACGCATTTAACTCGGGTGTGACGTCATTCCCATCTCCGAGTTCCAAGGTAAATGGAACGCACAATTATCGCTGAGTATCATAGGAGCATGGTGATGCAGAAATGTATAGGTAAATTCTGCTGTGGCGTATTCAGTACAGTTATTAAAACGTACCCTATGTATTGTCTTTAGAACACGGTGATAACAGTGTTACCTATCATCAGCTTCCTATCCAAAACTTTTCTTGTCCCACTACATATCATGTTACAAGGCTTAATAGCACTAAATGTGCTGAAATAAACATAATCTTCATCCCACCATTTAACAACAAAAGCAAATGGGCTGTCAGTGGTTAAAAACGAACTGCACAACAGCCGTATTATCTCAAAACCATGTTTCATTGATCAGCTCATTGACTAATGATGGGGACTATGACATTGAGCTACTGTCCTTCTCATTAGGACCTTATTGGCCTGTCAGAGGACTGTCTGCTCTGGCCACACAGGGCACTGTCATATCCACGCTGCTGGTCGATAGATGGTCCATTAACAGCCTATTAAACACGACTAAGTGAAGGTGTTAGGAGTACAATGTTGGGCCAATGGGGTTTCCCACTCCACAGCATGATTCTGGTGTCCGTTAATAGACCCTGGTGGATGGCTGTTATAATAATAATTACAACAAATTCCAGGCAAGAGCTTTTAAAATATAGTTGGAATTAGTGGGAATGCTTGTCGTGTGCAGCTATTCTTTTTGAGTGTTTGTTGTTTTCATTCAGATCATAATATTTTTCATACAAGTCAGCAGGTTTTTTTCAGCTTCTGCTGTGATTTAACGACTGGATGCTTAGGGTTGGTAAGATGCCCATGGGCATTAGTGGCAGAACTATACAGGCCACAGAAGTGCTGCTGAGGAGATGTGGCCCTGTTTTCGATCGCAAGATGTTTTCCAGCAACCAAGGAACCTTTTGGGGAGGTACTCTAGAAATTCACCTGCATTTCAACCACAGGAACCTAGAGACATTTTTAGTTATGGGGTCATGATTTCTACCCTCCCAAAATTCCCTGCTCCTAAAGCAGTACTTAAGGTTGCTGACTGGTCAAACATAAGCCTCGAGGCAGCAACGACTTGTGTACAGCATTCATTTATACTGCAAGCAAACACCGGATGTTGCTAGTGTTAATATTAGGATTCGGGATGGGAAGCTCTTAATGTCATTGATGTTTAAATTACAGTTGTGCAGCCGACATTTCTATATATTGGGCAACAAACGAGATAAAAGAAGTCAACAAGCAAGAAAAACAAAATGTAACCTTCCCTTGTATCTGTTAATTGTTTGAATAGGTTATGTGCTTAACCAGAAAAGCATTCACTCATCGTGCCTACTGGAAACGGGCATCTTGACTTGTCACTCCTGCCACCTCTGCATGTCTCTTTTCCAGCATCCATTCAAACATCATTATCACGCAACAGTAAATTTACAAGAACCGCGTGACTCTGTGTTATTTCAAGCAAAAACCACAAAGCCACTTTTTTTTTATCCAAAGTTGTTCTGTTAATACATAGTCCTTGTTTTTTCAGATGTGGTAAAGATGCAAACACAAAAAAAACTGAAATCACGTTTAGTCCCCGGAATAGTTCTCGACTATTAGCTCAAGGGGCTTAGAGTTTATGGGACAGTTTGGTTGAAAATAGTTTTTGTTGCTCTGCTTTTGGTTGTGAATAAAGTGGGCGGCCCGAATAAATCAAGTCTTTGTTGCAAAATAGGCAAGATAGGAAGGAAAAGTATGAGGCTGTCTTGCAAATAAAGGAGGCTGAATTTGGTCACTAACATTTTTTTTTCCTTTGCATTTCAGATTAGCATTATATGTGTACGAATACCTGCTACATGTGGGAGCACAGAAGTCCGCACAGACCTTCCTGTCTGAGGTAAGATGACATCCATGACTGTAACTAGTTTATGCGAAAAATTGCTTATCTAGAGCTAGCGAGATGAGAGAAAGAATTGATGAAAAATCTCCAGCCAGGAAATCAAACGCATGTCACATGGGCCTTGATGACTGAATAATGAGGAAAGCTGTTTCACATTCATTAAACTGTACATACCATAAACCAGCCATAGTGGACTTGTTTTGTCAGTGCAAACATGCTAAACATGATTACAGAGCATGAGGTGTTGCATCAATTTTTTCAAAAGGAAAACCTGTAAAGTTACACCAGATCATGCTCCCTGTCATGGATAATCTTAGTGTAAGAACAACTGATGCAGTTGTCTGTGGACATTGTAGGCATTGTAGTGTTTGTATACATTTCCTCTTAACAGCCCTTTTGGGTGTAGACAGGCTAGCGGTGAATAGGTATACGTCTTCCCTGGATCCAAAACACATTTCACATGTTATAAAGGAACACAGAACAGAGCTATAACCGAAGGACGAGAGTCGAGAAGATGGAGATCGACAGAGCCACAAAGATGCCTATGTTCACGTCCGAGGCCATTGACAGTTTGAGACTAACTGATTATATGTTCTTAACCCCTGGACCTGCAGACATAATCCTCCTCTCTAGTGGCTGCAAGTGACTCTCCTCTCCTCTCCTCTCCTCTAGATTCGATGGGAGAAGAATATTACATTAGGGGAGCCTCCCGGATTCCTCCATTCGTGGTGGTGGTAAGTGTCACTTTCAGTTTTTTTTCTTCCTTGTTTGATTTGATACAGTTAGCCTTTCCATGTTATTTGCTTGACTGCGTAAACAGTTTTCACAGTACATGTCCTAAGCTGCCCCACACATACACACTCATTGATATTTAGGTTTGGGAACCAAAACTCAAATTAGACAAATCGATAATAATTTATTTTTTCTGTGTAATAAGCACGTGACCTGTCTTCACTCCGCCACTCAAAGACTCGGAGAACAATCGTTAATAACCGGAATCGATAAGCAGAATGAAAATCGTTAAAATCCAAACGATACCCAACCCTGTTGATGGGGCTCTGCTGTCCATCCCGACCCTACATAATTCATTACTGCCATACGCACAAACACTAGCTTCATTTGAGCTTCCACGGTCTGAAGGGTCAGACCAGGGCCATAATTAAATTTTGAATATATTAAACTTTTTATATAAACATACAGACATTCATGTACTTGATTTAATTGATGGTACTTGTCCCCAGTCATGATTAAAAATGACTTCCATAGGTGGGAGGTCTAGCAGAGTCTCAGCCTTGGGGTTGACCAGACCCATCGAGGGCGTGACCCCTCCCTCCCCGTCTTCTCCCCCTCTCCTCTCCTCCAGTTCTCCGTCCTTCACCCCCCGTTCCTGAAACAATAGATCCAGATGGTTGGGAATGGACCCCCCCCCCCCCCCCTCCATACTCCCCTCCCCCTCCTCACCCTCTCGTCACCCTTTGTGTGCCCCCAACCTCCCACTTTTCTCCTTTGTTCATGTGGGAGAGGGATTCTTAGCAGATTAACCCTTTGCATTCCATCTTCCTTTGTGTCATCTCTCCCTCCCTCCGCTGCCCCCTCCCTCCGCCCCCCCCCCCCGTCATTTCTGCCCCTGGCTAAGATTTGACCCCTAGGATTCATGTCACCCATGGTTCAGTCACTCAGTTTACAAGGAATCAGGATGAGAAAGTGAATCGCACCACGCGTTTACAGGCAATACAATATATGTTTTTTTACTGTAAAACCCACGTTTACATGCAGCAGTCTTTTCACTTGCTCCTTCCTCAGGAAGATTAAAGCACAGGTACAAAAACGGTGCCACTGGATTCAGAATAGATTCACTGTGTTGCTGAAGGACACTGTACTGAAATTAGAACTGTACATATTACAAAGGAACAAATATTTAAGAACCTATGGATTTAGAATTGCAGACTTGTAAATATATTCTTAAATGGTCTTTTTAAAAAGTTCAGTATCTAGTGTAACTTTTCACCTCAGGCGGTGGCTCTGCTGAGTCAGAAGAATGAACGGCAAGCTTATAAAGCACCATCAGCAATATGAGACCAAGGACATGTTTTAATAAAAAGAAAACGAAGGAACAGAATAATAATTTTGAAAGCATACAAGTCTGGATAAATCCATAGAATAGGTTTGTTTTCTTGTTCAATGAAGGACTTCAATCTAGGTGTAGGTTATTTCTTTACAAAGAAATTATAATAAAATAAGTATAAAGTATAAAATGATGTTGTCTTTTATCTGTGGGCAAACCATTCTCCTCCTTTTCTTCCTATCTCCTTGTTTAGGCTTGTAGTGAAAAAGGAGATACTTTTTTCGACTGGTTTTGAAGGATTAAGTCCAGTAGCCTCTAAGCATTTCTCCCTGTTGATGTGTCCTTGAGCAACACACTGACATCCTTATCATCTGAAGCTCAAGCCATGCACTCTGTCCTTCTTGTGGAAGGAGGAAGTTCCAGGATACAACTTTTTTTAGATAAAAATATTCCATAAATTCCTCTTTATATGCTCAAACAACTCTCACTGGAGCTCAAGATGAGTACTGTAGTAAGCCTCCCAAATATGAAATATGAAGTGCAGAGGTGTATGAAAAAAATCCAGGGTGTGGGATTCAACATATCTGTGTGCATCGCAGATTGTCAGGACATGTGAAGTGGCTGCCTGATTAGTCCTTTCGTTAGCCATGCCGCTGTTTCACTCCGTTTATAGCACTTCTACTAAATCAATGCGCAAAGACTGATTCAATTAAGGCCTCTTAGACAGGTAGCACACACGCAGTTAGCGTTGTTAGGCGCGTGCATTTGTTATTTTCCACTTACAGTGTTCTAATAGACTGAAACAAAAGCTGTTATGAAAACAGTTAATGTATATGTGTCAGCTCACAATGACGCCATATACCAGTCGCTGCTGGTAAAATAGGGTATTTTAGTGATTGAGTTTATCTGTACATTTATCCTTAGTGTAACAGTTAAAGTTTAGGGTAAATACATGGTGTGTGTGTGTTTGAGTGAGTGAGAGGCTGATTGAGGGGCCAACACTGGCATCATGTCCCTCTTATGCTCAAGTGTTTAAGAGGCAGTTTAAGAGCGCTAGGGAGATAGTGAGAGTGTGTGAATGGGTTATGAATAGCCGTTACACATTTGCTTGTATTGCTCTGTATGGTAACCTTTGACCCCCCCCCCCCTTCCCATTTCAGTGTATTCTGGGATTTGTATTGTGCGGCTCCAGACCGGAGGGAGACATGCGAGCACTCCAGTGAGGCAAAGGCCTTCCATGACTATGTAAGTGAAAAACGGCTCTGCAGCCACTTTTTTTTTTTCTTCTCACTGAAAAACACTCACTCACTTGAGACACACATGCAAACACTGTAAATGTTTCTATAGCTACATCAAGTGTGTAAAGGGAATCTTGAAGTGGCACCTACAACAGCAGGTAGAGGATAGTGTGCACCTTAGGACATTTAGACAGGAGATATAATCATTAGCTGTCCTGGAGATGTTTCTCTAACCACTAAGAAATACTAAGGGCTGCAACTGATGATTGTTTGTCTTTTTGATCATTATTTTTTGTCTCTAAATTGTAAGTAAGAAGTGAAAAATGACAATCACAGTTTTCTAATACTGTATTCACACCATCGTGTGAATTTGGTTTGTGTTACTCGCGCAAGTTTGATCGCTCGAGAAATATTTGAACTCAGGTGGATAAGAGAATGAAGCAAATTTTGCGTGTTTGCATTGTTTACCTGAAGGTAAAGAGTTTGAAACAGTAATTCCTTCTTATTTAGAAACTGAAACAGGAATATTTCGTGTTTTTTTTTTTTTTTTTGTTTAAAGCTGGAGTTCAGGTTTTTTACATATAAATGAACATGTATACATGTCCGTTACATTTCAGCCCCTGTCAAACAAGTTCACACAATGCTGATTAAGCCTACCGCTGCCAGGGAAAGCTCACTGTACTTCTCAGTAGACGGGAGTTGTGTGACAACATTCCCGTGCTGGCACACCAGAAGAGTTGCGTTTTAGATCAACCAGCCTGAGCTGAAGGGGGAAGAAAGGGGGGAGACATATGCTGTTAAAATGTATAACCACTGTAAGCGTTTCACAAGATATTTATTTAACTTTTCATTTATTTTTCCTTCTTTTTTATTACAACCTTAAGTCCCCCTGGCATGTTTATAATTCTAGATGCACATTGTAAGGTGTTGTAAACTTGTATAATTGTCTCAATAAAGTTGGCAAAAAAAAAAAAAATAGGGAAAGATCTGAGAGACCATAGCGACGGAGAACCAGCTAGGAGTACGGTGGAAAATCCTAAGAGTAAGAAAAGCTAACTGGATGCTCCGGATAAAAAAGAACCTCGAAGTTCAGAGGAAGGAGAGAGGAAAAAAAAAAAAGAAAGTAATCGACTGCGAGATGCTGAGAAATCACCTGCAGGCATGCGTCATCAGCACGCATCGACAGTGTTTGTGTAATTACTCTCACTGCTAGAGGGGGGAGACAAAAGTTCGCACTCCAGCTTTAAAAAATAACTTTGGCGATTAATCGACGAATTGTTTCAGTTATAGCAGGGAGATGTGTTGCATCAAACCAGGTGCTCCTTGTTTCAGAAGTCAATAAATGGCAAGACAGAGTTACAAATCGAACAGTGAGAGAGATGGAAGTAAAGTGAAAGTAAAAACTTTGGAGGATCGGCAAAAACAAAGGACATAATGGCCCAATCCCAAAGTGCAAACTCACAGACTCACGGACTTCGGTGCGCGTTCTCGCGGAATTCGTAAGGGCTTAGGGTTGTCCCAATGTCGAATTTCAAAGGGCGTGAGGGTTTGAGTACACACTTACCGAGCCCTTTCCGTGAGTCTGCATCGATGCAGACTTCACCAAAGGGAATTACCCACAGTTCAAAGTGTTGTGACGTTTACCGCGGAGACCATAGGGAAATCCGGAAATTACAAAGGTAAACAACACCATAGACAACAGCACGACACACAACCACGGAACACAAACCAACCTGTTGTCCAGTTTGTAAAACAAGAGTTTGAAAAAAATTTGGAATTAGGCAGCTGTCTCCTGTGCCTTGGCCGTGTGGAAAGCAACAAACTTAAAATGAAAATTCCCAAACCGGCAAGTATCAGCAACATCTTTGTTATTAAACGTCGCCAAGGTAACATGTGATCTCGTGAAGTGCTGGCCCAATCCCATTTATACCTATCTGAGCCCATGTGGCCTCACACACTCACACACTTAGCACCTGAGATCAATTAAGTCTGTGAGTCTTTAGTCCATAGTCCTCAGGACTCACTTTGGGATTGGGCCATTGAGTCTGAATTAAGGAAGAGGAAATAAAATGTGTCGAACCCGGCTGATGGATTTCTTGTGTTGTACCATCAAATCACATTCTGTTGTGTGGAAGTTGTGCTGATTCAGAGATGATGAGGACATCGAAAAGGACATATCGTAGCTCCTTTGCATGCTTTTCTTTTCTCTTGTTGCACTGAACAGTATCACCACAACTTTATCCAACCTCCTGAAACGTTATCACAAAGTACAATATGATGAGGCTATCAAGCCCACATAAGCCTCTGTAAGGAGAGACTTCTACAGTTAATCATCATACCTGACAAGCTCTTATAGATGCAAGGGGATTAGAAATAGTTATGAAGTGGGAGGAGCCACTAGGGGTTTTCTCCACTCTGTATTCCCTTTTTTTTGATAGTTCTTTTATTGGTGTCTTTCATGTTAATTTACTGAGAATCACAAGACTCTCCTGGATGACGTAACAATCAATTAGGTTTTATATTGTGCCGCGCCTCCCCCCTTAATTATTTTAACTTAAGTTTTTGGAAATTATGTTTTAATCATCTGTTTGACATGGAGGACAGACCTAAATACAACAATGCCCATGATCCTTGGCCCCCACAAATTCAATAACTCTTTGGTGTTCCAGTTGGGAACAGAAAGTGGTGCCATATTTGCCTGAATTTGTCCAGGAAAGACCCCGTATCTAAAAGTAAACCAATTTAAGCTGCAGATTGTGTTTTCAGTTTTCTCAACAGCATAATGTTTAGCTTCCACTTGTGGTAAGGGGCTCACGTAACAGAATTGGATGTTTCTTACCAAAATGTCATAGTAGAAATAGTCATAGTTACCTACTCTCTTTTATGTACACAGGCTTGTACCTTTCGATTTATTATCAAAGAACCAGATATTTCTAAGCTTTGGAAGTGCTCTATTCAAAATTGTATAGAAAGGCAATGAATGGAACTCTTACTTCCAGAACAAGGGGTGCCCAAAATGGCACCCACCACTTTGTATCTACATAGTTTCTTTAGGAATCTTGAGAGAAAAAAATCATAAACTCAATTCCTAGACCCAGTGACCCATCTAAGCCCCTTTAGGGACATTTGTGATTGAAATGACTTGAGTGTGAAAATCATAATTCTTGTATTGTTTATTCATAATTGTAGCCTTAATAATAGCCTTAAGTTCTCGTCACACAGTTTTTTTTGCAAGTGTGTCCTTGAGATTGAGATTATATGATGCCTTTGGGTGCTTCAAAGAGGAATTTGTCTTCTCCCGTGTTTCTCTGCTTTTTGAGGTCAGAAGTCAGAGGTCCGGGTCAGCTATGAAATAGCCTTTCTGGAGTTTGTAGGGATTCAGTGTCTTGCCCAAGGACACGTCAGCGGGGTGGTGCTTGCTATCACAGATGCTCAGGTCCACGTCTCTTGCAGGACTGGAGTCACACTAATAACTGCTCACTAATAACTGCTCCACCATGCTGCCTAATAGGGATGCGACGATTATAGATTTTGTTGGTACGATTATAGTCTGAAAAATAATCAGTTTCACGATTATTATGCATTCATAATTTCACTGCTAATGTATGAAATTACGTGAACACTCTAGATTTGAATGTGTTATTTATTGCTGCCTTTTGAAACCGAAATAAGACAGTAACAGTTTTGAATGTTTTGAAAATGATTATATGATCAATCATCAACCTTTTATTTAAATTAATTTGAAAAGATTAGCGACTAGAGGTGATTCAGTCACACCACAAACAAAGGCCAAGTTGGCAACAACAGTGCTGTCCTTAGGAAGAAGTTGGCCCTTTTTGGGCTAGAAACAGCCCTGCTAGCTGGTGTGCCTAAAAGATGGAGGAGCTGCTAGACGAGATGCACCTGTCACAGGGAGATGCGCAGCATGTTGCCAAGGAATAAATGTGATGGAGAGATCTCTTTGCAGCCTTATGTCCCACAGGGGATGAAGAGGAGTAAGTAAGTAACGTTAAGTGGTAACGTCAGTGACATGTTTGAGCTGTTGCGGAGTTTTGCCTCGTACGAATGTAATGCTATCGTCAGCTTGCTCACTGTAAATGCAAACGTCGGTTTCTGACTCGTTAACTGTAACGTTACCGTTAACATTGAACAGGCTAATGTTAGCTAACTGGTAACATTAACAAGCTTAACCACAATGTTAAAGCTATAGTGCGTAGTTTCTGTCGCCCCCATGAGGAATTCTAAGTAATGACAACAAAACTGCCGGCGCATCCACATGATACAAGCCTTCAGTGATCGCGCAACCCCCCCACCCCTCCTCCACGCAGTTGCTAGTAGCCAGGGACGACACGGTGGATTAAAAAAACACGACAGATTTTCTGCGTGCGAAAGTCGCTGGATGAAACTAGTTTCTGAACATTAGTTCTAACTTTGTTGTTGGCTAACTTTGTGTAACGTTCAAAAATTGCAGCAGTAAGTTATCCCAGCACGGAGAGCCACGATCACTCTGACAGTCAGTTCTCGCTGTGACCGGACCGGCGTCTGATGTGCCGTGTGTGCGCAGTTTATACGCGCACGCGGTTTATGTTGTCAAGGAAGTTTAATAAGAACTGCTACCACTGCTACACATAATTACAGTCAGTAACTGTATCCACTTGTGTGTAAATGTCATGTGTCGTGATTGACACAGTGCGTCTGTCTACAGCCTGTCCTCTCTGGTCAAGACAGTGTGGCGTGTGTGTGTGTGTGTGTGTGTGTGTGTGTGTGTGTGTGTGTGCGCTGTATAGTGTGGAGAGATAATGGAATAGAGTTCTAATCCGGTAATCCCAGCACTGGGCTGAGGCTAAGCCAGGGATTTATGTGTGTGTGCATTTGGGTGGGTGGGTTGGTGTGTATTTTTGGACGGGGAGGGGGGGGCGGGGCATCTTTGGCAAACAGCCCATAGATGGGAGGGTGGAGGGGCTCTCACACCCAGTGCCAGTTGTGTGTGTGTGTAAATGTAGAAGGGTGTACTACATGGTTGCTCGCTGTCTGCTCCTAACAGTGATAAAGCGAAGGAGACGGGACCGGTTTAATTTTGGCTCCAGCCCCCTGAGGCTAGTCTCTGAGCACAGGTCCTTTCTACTGGTTTCAAAAGAATGAGCCAGTTAGAGCCATCGGAAGAAAAAATATATATTTCGCCTTACCTCAAAAGAGTTTCTTAGTCTCTTTGAGAATTTCTAGATTGCAAGCCAGCATTTAAGAGGTATTATCACAGTTCTCTCTGCTAGGTGTAAAGGTTTATGGTTAGAGTCAAAGCTACTTTTCCCACAAGTCCTGACACTGGTTATAAAAGTAATGCAGTGTCTGTTGGACTGTTATCTAATAGAGTGACTTGGTAGCATGTTTACGGCAAGTGTGGGGTTTATGATTGCTTATAAGTACCTAGTTGCTTTAAGCATCTGATTCACCAAAGAGATATACAGGGTTTAGCATTTGAAAAGCAGATAGAGGGGTGCCCGGATAGCTCAGTTGGTGGAGGTTTGCTCCTTGACGCAGCGGGCCTGGGTTCGACTCCGACCTGTGGCCCTTTGCTGCATGTGGTTCCCCCTCTCTCTCCCCTTTCATGTCTTCCTCTGTCCTGTCAAAAATGGAGGCCGAAAATGCCCAAAAAACTATCTTTAAAAAAAAGAAAAGCAGATAGAGGCATGTTTTCCTTCATATACAGATTTTTAATTGATCTATTTATACAGGCTTTTAGTTGAGGCTTAAATAGCTTAACACAATCTTAAATACAGAATCTAGAAGACAATTTCTTTGTTATATATATATATATATATATATATATATATATATATATATATATATATATATATATATATATATATATATATATATATATATATATACACACACACACACACACAGTTGTGTTCAAAATAATAGCAGTCCAACATCACTAACCTCATAAATACATTTTTTTGGTAGAAGTGAGATTTCTACATGGCAAATAATTTACTAGTAAGTGTTGTAGAGTCATAGAAAACCAACAGACCCAACAGCTATTATTTTGAACAGTGTTCAAAATAATAGCAGTGTTGTGTTCAATTAGTGAGGTGATTGATTTTGTGAAGAAACAGGGGTCAATTATGGCCCATATTTAAGGAAGGAAGGAAGCAAATGTTGTGCATGCTGGTTATAGTGCATTTCACACTGAAATACTCAGCAAAATGGGCCGTTCCAGACATTGCTCTGAGGAACAGCAGACTTTGATTAAAAAGTTGATTGGAGAGGGGAAAACATATAAAGAAGTGCAGAAAATTATAGGCTGCTCAGCCAAAATGATTTCAAATGCCTTGAAATGGCATCCAAAACTTGTACAACATGGGAAAAAACGGTCAGCTACCATTCGAATGGATCGATGAATAGCCAAAATGGCAAAGGCTCAACCAATGATCAGCTCCAGGAAAATCAAAGGAGACTTAAAGTTACCTGTGAGTACTGTTACGATCAGAAGAAGGCTACGTGAAGCAAAGCTATCCGCTAGAAGCCCCCGCAAAGTCCCATTGCTGAAAAAAAGACATGTACTGAATAGGTTGAAATTTGCCAAAGGACACATTGACTGGCCAAAGGAGAAATGGGGCAACATTCTGTGGACTGATGAGAGCAAAATAGTTCTTTTTGGTCTAGGGGCCGCAGACAGTTTGTCCGACGACCCCCATGCACTGAATTCAAGCCACAGTACACTGTGAAGACAGTAAAGCATGGTGGTGCAAAAATCATGTTATGGGGATGTTTCTAATACTGTGGTGTTGGGCCTATTTATCACATACCAGGGATCATGGATCAGTTTCAATACATCAAAATACTTGAAGAGGTCATGTTGCCTTATGCTGGAGAGGAAATGCCTTTGAAATGGGTCTTTCAACAAGACAATGACCCAAAACACACCAGTAAGCGAGCAAAGTCTTGGTTCCAGATGAACAAGATTGATGTTATGGAGTGGCCAGCCCAATCCCCAGACCTCAATCCCATAGAAAACTTGTGGGGTGACATCACAAATGCTGTTTCTGAGGCAAAACCCAGTAATGCAGAGGAATTGTGGAATGTAGTTCAATCGTCCTGGGCAGGAATACCTGTTCACAGGTGCCAGAAGTTGGTCGACTCCATGCAACACAGATGTGAAGCAGTTCTCAGAAATAAAAATAAATATTAGTGCAGTGATTCAAAGTAAAGCAAACCCTTGAGACAGTTTTCAGTTTATACAGTAAATGTTTGAGTTTGTAAAGAAAAATGCTAATACTGCTATTTTTTTTGAACAGCCTAATATTCCTTTCTCTTCACTTTCTGTAAAGGTATAACAAACTTTATCAATGTTGGTCATGTTTTGATTTGGAATTGAATGTGCAGTGTTCCCAATGCATTGATATTATGGAATTAAAAGCTATTCTAAGGATTTTGAGCATTATTCACTTTTTTAAACACACTATTATTCTGAACACAACTCATATATATATATATATATATATATATATATATATATATATATATATACACATACACACATACACACACCGTAGAAGAGAAGTTGGAAACTAAGGAAAACAAAAGATCAGGCATATTTTATGAATTGTACACTTTCACCAACCGCTATAATTGAGACCAAGAGGTAATTTTGTTTGTTAATGTTGTGTTACAAAGCTTGCATGTTAGTTAGTTAGCTACATTATTTGTAACTGGCATGCATGTTTTCTGCTGCATTAATGGACAATAATACAACTTGTTTCATCATTCAAACATTATGTCGTACATCGATTAGTTTGCTGGATTGAATAGCAGTGTTAAGCGTCTAGATAAACAGCTGATGGTGCTAACTAAAAGAGCAACAGTCAAAACTCAAACCAATTAAAAATCATGTTGAAAAACATTGTATTTATGTATCCTTCATGTATGTCATGATTGATATGCTATGTATGTTTCCATTGCACATTGTCAATTTTGCTTCTATCGATAGACCAGCTTTTCCATCTTGGCCAAGTTGCGATATTTTGACTTTTGACTGTGATCAGGGGTCATGAATATTAGAGGTGTGAATCTTCACTGATCTTTCGATTCAATTACAATTATCATGTCTTTGATTCAATATCTTGATGCATCACGATGCGCCAAATACATTTTTCTATTAAAGCCATATAGGATATTTAATTTATAGCTTTTCAAACTTCAAAAACAAAATATTGAGATATTTAAGAATATTGAGATATAGATGTTTTGATTAATTTCAGCACCTCTAATGAATATGCATGACTTCGCTATAAAGAGTCACAAGATACATTGTAAAGATACAGGTGTGTATGCAGTATTAAATCAGCACTGTCAACCTTCAGTTATGTTGTTGATACTTATTACTTGCTTCATTATAGTCTTCCTCTCTTTTTTTATTTGCACTGTTGCTTTTCTTCTTTGTCTTTACACATCTGCCCATGTTTGTCACTTCTCTCTAGAGCTTAGATCGGGCCCAAAAAATCAAGCCCGACCGTACCCAAGCCCTTGCACGTTGTGTCCGAGCCCAGCCTTGCCCGACACATTAACTGTAATTATGAGCCTGATTTAAACCCAAACATTTTTTAATACGTGGGCCGTTTTAACTGACGTTCTCAACTACAATTCCGAGTTGTTTGAACTACAGAAATCTGTTTAGAATTATCTTAATGAATAATGTAACAAGGACAAAGCATGTCAACTGCGCTGTTTGTTTATTCAGAATGGAATGGATCGCAAATGGATTTGAATGAAGAAACGTAAAAAAAAAAACTCGACCCTAGCTCCCTCAGCTGAATAGTATGGCTAACAGATCAAGGCAGCAACATAATCAAAGCCCTGGAACCATATAGGAGACGTTTTTGTCTCAAATCACCTAATTAATACTGTCCTTCGCCACGGTCTGCATGCTGATGCACTGGCCGACAACAGTGCTGCAGATGGGGGAGACACGATGTAATACAGTTTACCTCACACTCAAGTCAGTGCAGGACATACACTCAGAGCTAGGGGAGAAGCTGGAGAGGCATAGCTTTCTCCCCACCGAATTAGGCTAATAAAGTAATAATTAAAAAAACACAAATGATCAAAATCAAGGGCCCGGCCCGAGGATAGCGGCGGAAAATATTGGCCGGGTCGGGTCAAGTTCAGGCTCGGGCAGAGAATCTAAACTCTACTTCTCTCGCACTCCTTTCTCATACCTCTTTCCCACCAATGGCCAGGGTTGGGCCCTGGTTATCTGATCAGGGTTCAACCCTCCTTTTGGAAATTCAAACCAAGCCAGTCAACATGGGTATATCCCTGGTCATGACAATGCAGAGATCTCCTGGGTCACAACCAGGGAGCAATGCATAACAATTACCGTAAGTGCTAGAAATGGACATTACTACATCTCATACTCCCGTCATCTGTATACCAGCAGAACTAATGTTTTGTAGCTACTTGAATCTGTCATTGTACAGAGAGAGAAATAAAGCTTATTTTTTGTTTGTTTCGCAGTTATTACGTTCTAAAGCACAAATAATTAACCATCAAACACTTATCAGATGATTTTGTGCAGACGATTTCTCCTCTGCATATTTATTGCAGCAGCTGGACAAGGAAGTAGGTTACTCTAGTATCGATTTATGACTTTTTTAAGACGAGCGGAGAACATTTTTCTTTGTTTGATTTCATTAAAAGTAAAGTTGCGCTTTGCTGTTGGCTTCTTGACTCATTTTTAAGAAAAGACAGAAAAAAAAGAGAAATTCACGCTACCATAAAACTTATATTCATACGTTTACGTTCTAACTAGGGATGTCACGAGAACCGATACTACTGATACCTTCCGGTTATAAAATTACAAAACACAGACGATGCCCCTTTTTTTTTTGAAGCACCATTAGCGACGATGCCAGCATCGGTGCTGCACTTCTTCCGGAACTGATAGGGGCAGTATACGCTTCAGAGTGTTCCAGTCGATACATTCAGAAGAAGGAGGTCACGAAGAAGTGGCCAAAGTCACATATTTCTACTTCCGGTACATACGAGAGCCAACTCTACTGTCGGTACACGATCCGTTCTGCCTGCACGATCCGTTCTGCACATGCGCAAGATAATACTGTTTTACCGAGGATACGACCTGCACGATCTGTTCCACGCTAGCCTATGGCTAGCCTCCACCGGGAAGCTAACGTTAGTTTAGCTAACAGCTAATTCGGCTAACCGCTAGCTGACAGCTAGATTCAGTCTAAAATAACGTTAACTCAAACGTAATGGGAAAAGCAGGCTACAGCTAAATTAAGACTTCACAGTAATAACAATAGACAAGTATTGAGTGATTGTATTTTAAATGAGCACAAGTAAAGTAGAACTGACGTAACAGCTGTTATATATGTTAGGTGTTTGTTATATATGTCAACGTTTATTTTCAAGTTTTATTTTGAGGGTCTTTTAAAGTTGAACAGGCTACACGTTGTAAACAGCCGTTTGTCTGCTCCTCCGGTAACGTTAGCCATTAGCGGGCTTAGTATGGCGGCATTAGCCACGGTTAGCCAGGACCAGTCGGGATCACTTTACTGGCAGTGTCTCAATTGTTTTTGCGAGTAACCTACTCGGGTACTCTAGCTATATCATTCAATGTAAGTACACGAATGTTGAAATTACATAAAATGCCCATCCCTTGTAGCCGTGATAAATTAGCCTGAAGCTAATGCTTAGCTACCTGTTCAGACGGAAATTAGCCAACTCGGCGTCCTTTTGGACTCTAAGCTGCCAATATTTACTCGGGGTTTGTAACGTCTCTGGTCACGCAACTGTTAGAAACACTGTTGTTGTTTTTGCACAGTACCTTTTGAAAAGATGCCCGGAAGTCTAGTTGTTGCACTATGACCATTCATTGCACTTTATTATGTTGTTCTATGCCCCATTTGAATATGTTTTGTATGGCTTATGACATTTCGATATTTTTTAAATATTTTAATAAAGAAGTTCATCTTTCAAGTTAAAGTACATGGAATCTTAGAAAAAAAATTTACCGTGGTATCGAAATCGGCATCGAGAATCGTGTTATTTTACTGGTATTGGCACTGACTACTGAATTTTTGGTATTGTGACACCCCCCACACACATCTGCATCTTTCCTCCCTCCCCCTTTTTCCTCCCACCCTCTTTACTATATCTCTTACTCTCTTTCGCTCAACACACCAGTCCGCCCCCTCTTGTCTCACTCGCCTTATCGCTCACTCCCTCCCTCCGACTCTCCTCCTTTTTTCCTATCTCTTCGCTGACCCCCCTCCTCCCTCCCTCCTTCACCACCACTACTACCTCTGTTCCCGAGAGAAGATTGATAGGCTAATCTAGCTGTTTACCCACAATGCCTAGTTTTGCCTAGGAGGAGAGGGCAGTGTGGACAACATAAAGACAAGAGACAGTTAAGGTTTTTGAAAATGAGAGAGAGAGTGGGGCCCGTTTTTGGATGTAATTTTTTAATTGGTATATTGGATTGGTCGGCATGATAACTGGTTCTGTCAAGGCATGTTTATTGTTTAATTGTTATCACATTTTGTTTTTGATGTTTGATTATTTTATTGTAATTGGTTTGTATTGTTCGTTTTGTGTTTTGTGTCTACAGATGCGTCTCATTTTGATTTTGTAATCAATGGCTGACAGGTGCAGCCTGAGCTAATTTGTCCAAGATGCTTCTGTCATATGTGTGTGGGTGTGTGGGGATAAATAAAAAAAGACAGAGAGAGAATAGGCCTAGTTTTCTTTTATTTTAAAACTATTGTCGTAAAATAATAATTCTTACATTTATTCAAACTTCACGTTTCTTCCAACAAGACAATGCTTAATGACAATGCAATATGTTAATTGTCGTTTATTTAAAGATCTTATCTGCTTTTCTAAATCTTTCCAAGTACAAACAGTAGTACAAAGCACTGGAAACATCATTTTTAGTGTACAGTTACCAGCTGTCTGTTATGCTGCAGATTTGGTTTACCCACCAGTCAGCTTTTTTAAATGTATCCTCAAAAATCCATTAAAACCACCCACATATTGTCCAGCATTTTAAACAACCTGTGATGTGTTTTCCCTAACATTACTTTAGGGCCGAAATGATATTCATTGCAGTTGAATTAAAAAAAAAAAATAAAAATGTTTTCCCTAAAGATAGTTGCTTCTGCCTTAACCTCTGTTTCGCCTCTTCTCTGCCACCAGCAGAATCCGTAATGGAAAAAGTGAAAAGAGCTCCATTAGACTTAATAATTAGCTGTGTGATAAAGTTTGGAAACACTGCATTACACATGCTGCACAGCCTGATATGTTATACGTGTGAAGGCAGCTGTTTGTCCCTTTTGTGTTATTTTTAATATTTTTTGGGGGAACAGTGTGAGCCTGGGAGGTAATGTGAAACTGCAGTGGAAAGACAACACTACTCTTTAAAAACCACGCTGATACAACACATTGGATGATACTGACAGATATTAGTATATTTTTGTAAATCTTGATTTTTGTTACTTGACATAAACAACATAGTAACTTAAAAGCACTTGAATTGTTATTGAACAATTGCTATTGCTACTGAATGATGGCTGAGAAGTTCAATGCATTTGGCTCAGTGTGTGACTAACGTTCAGTGGACAGAGGAAATTGTGTACATGGTTCTATTCTTTCACTAAAAACCTGCAGTGGTAGTTTAAAGTATACTCTCTTATTTGGCACTCAAACTTCCAGTTAGGGGTAGTGGAGCACCAGTGCAGATTTATTTTGGCCACTTCACCTCCACACTAGGTAATTTGGACAGCTTTTAACATGACTGACCCCCAACATGAACACAGAAACGGAGGTGGAGTGGACAGGGCGATGGTTTAGGGTCCTGATGGGATTAAAGCAACACCAAAGCACTTTTCCTCTTCACTCCCCCTACAGGTTGGAAGCGGAATTGTCCATTACCGCTGTCATTTGAACTACAGATCCGCTACCCGATCTGGCAAACTAGCATAGTGCGGTTATAGCCGATAGAGGACCGCAAAGCGAATGCAGAAGTGCCGTTCACCCTGTTACGAGTTGATGAACCACTGAAACGATTTTGGAAACATTATTTTAAGGTACATAAGTCTTTGGTTGCTTTAAGTGATAGTCTCCACATCACCTGATGATGCTGTCCAGTCAGCTGGCCTTGAAGTGAAAGTTTCATATGTATACAAATGGACTACCATTTTGTTTTATTAATGTGTTTATTAGAAGAAATGTATTATCAGCATATTGGCCCAAGTGTTGAAAATCTCTTAATGTAAGTTTAGTTGAAGCTATATTCTGGTTTCACAGTTGTCATTCTCCATATTCTTGTCTTTCGCCCTCTCTGCCTTCTCTCTGGAGTGTTGGCTAAGTGGATGTTGGGTCTGCAGCATGTATTAGTGCTGTCATCCGGCGCGTGTGCGCATGTGTGTTTGTGTGTGTGCACGAGTCCCCCTGTCTGGTTCAGTACTGATGCTTTGGCAGCCGCTTTTAGGGAAGCACATGTGTGTGTTTGGTGTGCATGTCGCACTAGTTTTGAGGACCAGCTGGGCTCTGTGTGTGTGTGTGTGTGTGTGTGTGTGTGTGTGTGTGTGGCAGCCGTATCCTGTTGCTCCAGAGCAAAACGCACTGTTTTGACTGGGCTGATAAATAAGCTACATCACCACAGTCAGCTATTTTTCCTTTCGTCTCCACACTCTCACTACTTCACCTCCCCCTCCTCCCTCTTTCTTTCCCTCTCTCTGTGCGCTAAGGACAGCAGGTCAAGGAGACAGTGATGAGGTACATATCAGTGTGAACCAGAATGTAGATTAGTACCCTCTCCAGGCAGGGACACAAATACACACACACACACACACACACACACACACACACACACACACACACACACACACACACACACACACACACACACACACACACACACACACACACACACAGATACATTCACTGTCTCTTCCTACCTCTACCCTCTTTCCATCCAGTGTTTATGTCTCTGTCTTTATCCCTGTGAAAGGTATCAGGCGGAGGTCAATAATGTGTTGAGCACTATTGATCTGTCCGGTAGGTCCTATGGGTCTAAGAGAGGGAGAGGGAAATGGAGAAGGCGGGATCAATGCTATTCTGTATAGCCATCTACATACTGTACCAGCCAATCAGATCATTAGTCTTTTGTTCTCTGATAGATTGTTCGTCAACATTGTGGGTTTGTACCAAGGAGGAAAAGCAAACACAACATGGTGTCATCGCAGGGAGCCACAACTGTGGATTAACACGTCCACAGTTAAAAATATTTTGCCACAAACACACCAACGTGACGCCACAGGGAGGTGGATAAAGTTCATAACACGGTACTTTGGGTTGTCCCAATTGAAGCTGAGTGAATGTTTACAACATTTGTTTCTCAATTACTGGTTTGGTTATAAAATCCAAATCTATCCAACGAGCTATATTTCAGGTCTGTAGTCCAGATATTGTGTTATTGATAGCCAGGTAACGTAAAAACTTACCTAATATTATTTTTGTGCAGCCGTGGCTCCGGGATGCTTTGACACCGTGTTTGTACAGCGCTGCAGCGGAAGGCCATTAAAATATAGTTTACAGTTTTAACAGTGTAAATATTCCTAGACATTTGAGAATATGTCCCATGGGTTTTGTTGAACTTTCCGCCTGCTTCAGTGAAAGAAACTTATTCTTCTCCTTCCTGCTGCATGTCAGGCATTAAAGCCCTTTCAAGTTGCGCTGCCACCCGGCGCTTCCTCTGCACAGTCCTTAACATTTACAGACTCCTCTCCATACGTTCCGCCTGAAAATGAATAATTCACTTCAACTACAAAAATCTATGTTCATTATATCAACTAATTAGTGCAGCACTGATGTTGGCTGTGGATTGTCTTCTTGAACTTGTTTCTTGCATGAAGGGACGCTCTTACCTGTATGCTGTGCCTGCGTTAGAAGCCATCGTTTACCGGCACCAATGTGAATAAGACAAATTCCGGTTGATTTATTTTCTTGGTGAATCAAGTTATTCTGATTCAAGGAGGCAGTCTTGTCACAAGGTTTTCCGGCAGTCTGCCACTTCGGATTGTCGAGTTGAAATTGAAAGGTAGATATAGACAGTACTGTGGGTGCCACCACAAAAGCTAAAAAAACACTGTTGGATCTTTTTTTTGTATTTCTTCAGGCCAGTTGGTTTTAATAAAGACCGACTGCATACTAAATCTACCTCTGCTGGTAGCAACTGCGCTGTCTGAGGGCTTTCAGCTTGCTTTCAATCTGCAAATTGGGGAATGCACAAGCAGATAGTCGTTCATTAATAGTCTACAACAATAATGTAACCAAGTGATTGATTGTGAACAGAACTCTCTACTTTTCCCCTATCTTTTTTTTTTTTTACTCACTATCTCCTCCATCTCACTCTTGTGCTCTCTCTCTCTCTCTCTCTCTCTCTCTCTCTCTCTCTCTCTCTCTCTCTCTCTCTCTCTCTCTCTCTCTCTCTCTCTCTCTCTCTCTCTCTCCCCTGCATCTTCTTATTCTCTCTCTCTGTGCTCCTCGAGCGGGGGATGCCAGGGGGACAGAGTGCAGATAGGACCTGTCTCCATAGCAACAGCTTCTGCAAGCTGCTGACACCCTACTAGGGGGGCTGAGAAGAGGAGAGGTTGTGATGGGGAGGAATGGTACAAGGGTTGAGGCACAGGAAAGGTGTGTGTCTTGTTGTGCGCCAGTGCTGGGAAAATAAGTGATGGGGGTCACAGAGAGGAGAAAAGATGGAGAGAAAAGTGTGCAGAAGAAGAGATGAGAGGGAGGGTGGAGGAGAGAAAGAGGCAGCCGACCCGGCTTCTTCCCCAGGGACTCAGTGGCCTGCTCATGTTCACTAGCAGAATTAGCATAAAGATGGGGGGAGGTGTGCGCGTGTGTGTGTGTGTGTGTGTGTGTGTGTGTGTGTGTGTGTGTGTGTGTGTCATTTTGTTATGTGTGTTGGTTTCAGATAGTCAGGAGAAGAAGGGCAGTGAGTGTATTTGTGTACATGCGTGTAATTGGTAATATGTGTTTTTGTTCAAGCATGCAGTGTATGCCACATAAATGTAGTGTGTTCGTTAGGTGTGTGCACTGGTGGAACTGTGTGTGTTTTTGTGAGAGCAACTCCCTCCCCTGGGTCTTAAACCCCCTCCCTGTTCTGGTCCTGTAGCCTGTGGTTCTCCCCTGTCTGCCTCTCTGTACTGAAGCGCTGCACTTTATGAGCCTGTAATGCAACTCTTTATGTGTCCGTGTGTGTGTGTGTGTGTGTGTGTTTGCGCGTTCATGTGCTTGCGTGCATTTGTGTTTGTTCCGGCGTGCTTATGTAAGCACTCTGAACACGCATCTCCATCTATGTGTGTTGACAAGAATACAGTTATATCATATTTAACTCCCAGGCTGAATCATTCACCCCTTTTTTCTCTATCCTAGATTTTAGTTTTCCATATTGTTTGGCTGATATGAAGGAGATTGAAAACCATAGTATTGTTGTTAGATGTGGTAACATGATTGGTAATAGTTGCTCTCATCAGGTTTAAGTGTAGTTTTTTGCTTTTAAACATATTTTGCTCTCCAGACTTAAAACTAGGGCTGTCCTGATGAAGTTTTTTTGGCCCTGATCCTGAGACAAGTCCGTACCGAGTCTAATCCAATACTTCTATTAACCTAAATGTTTTTTAAATATGTATCCGACACGTTGAAATAAAAGCAAGAGCCTTCCAAATTCCACCCACCTTATTTTTGACAAGCTAAATCCAAACACTGGTTAAAGCCCTGATTTAAAAAAAAAAATAAAAAATAAATAAACTATAAAGTCAATCTTCTTAAATTGTTGATGCAAGCCTAACTAGAAGAATGTGACTCTTGATTTTGATCACGTTAGAGGGAAAAGGTAGGATTTGTGGAAACTTCAGAAAAACTTTATTTTAGCCGATGCCGATCTATTATAACAGCCATATACAATTCCTACAATCCTTAAGATCGGCTCAGGACATCCCTACTTCAATCAGCATCTAATTCTCCTTAATTTCAGAATGTGCATACACTTTGACTGAATAGTAATGTTGTTTGATCTAATAACTGTATTGTGTATTATGAATTCAAAGTTGAATCTATTTTAAACATGTCAGATGTATAGTTTTAAGTCATAATATAGTCATTTTGATTTCTCTACTTTGAAAATGTTTTCAGTTATCGCCAAGCAGAAGTGAAGAAAAGAAACAAGAGCTCCGAACAGGAGCCCCCTATATATTACCCCTATATAGTTGAGAAACACTACAAACTGAACTTATTTGCTGATGACTTGTTACTATATTTTTAAGTAGTGTAAATCCTTTGATCATATGCAACATTTAAACAATGATCATTTTAGATATGTGTATATAGATTAAATGTGTTAAAATGTAATCATACCAGAAATAAATATGCATATTGTCTCTTTATTGAGAGAATTTTTCAGGAGAGGAAGACATGCAGTTACTTACATATTACATTGTTACATTTATTGTTGATAAGTAATATACAAAATACCTTAACAACATACCTTAAAAAATGTACATTATAAGCTCACAAAAGCAGTAGAAAATAATGTTTGTATGTTGAAACTAAGCTAAATACATTTTGGATTATTTCAAAGTGAAACTAACCTAAATAAAATGAACCATAATTACCCTGACAGTCAAAAAAAATGAACATTAGTAAACATTTGTTTGATATAATATAGAAATTGTGCGTGTGAAATGAGACACAAAGATAACGCTGTAGTGTGTTTTTAAAAACAAATCAAAACGTCCTTTTTCCTTTTGTAATACAGTACACCACCACCTACAGCCTCCAAAATGACATAAGTCTGTTGTTTTGTTTGCATTTGATGCACTCGGCTGTACCTTTTTTATAAACTGGCAAAACCAGTTAATATGATGTTTCCACAGTCCATGCCAAGGTGCCACTGTTAGATTAATTTGCATACAACAAAACGTTATATAAGTTATGTGGAAACGTGACATCTGAGAGGTTCTACTTCTGCTCTTTGTTAAATAACCAAATAATCAAACAGATTGTAGAACAGTCGTTTTTATATGAGATGGATCCTAATATTTACTACATATAATCATATGAATCATTGCATACCTTGTAGATGAATAGGTTTTGACTTCAAGCAACAGCTCATGTTGGTCAGTAATGCAATACCCCTCAATACATAGTAGTGTGTATGATGGCATAGATCTCTTTACATCTTTGTGTCACTGAAACCTTATGAATGTTGGTGAGATTTCTCCTCAAAACGTTTGTCTTCACTTCTACCCTAGATCACAGGAAGAGATGAGCTTCTCTTCTCCTCTCTAATGCAGAGATGAGGGAACAGTTTAAAGGTGTCAATAGAAGACACTTTTCTGAATTAACCATTAAACTTTAGATAAGAGAAGGGGGTGTGGGGGGGTTGTTCTGATTGCAGGTGAAGACACTGCCCCCTTTAGTAATTTGGTGGCCAATGCATCGTGTACATAAATATTACTGTACAGCAGTTGGAGACAGACACACACTTAACACAAAACACCACATTTAATCAGCGAGTTTGTGTGTTTCAGAGCGCAGCGGCAGCGCCCAGCCCCGTGATGGGCAACATGCCCCCGAATGACGCCATGCCAGGTGGTCCCATGCCCCCAGGCTTCTTCCAGGTATGACTTACCCTTTCTTGTCACTGTCATGTTTACTCCTCAATCACCTCCAATAACACACATCTCTGTCGCTCTACCATTTATCCACCTGACTCTCCAGAAACAAACTGTGTAAAGTTAAGGCAATATTTGCATATTCTTTGAATTCCTTCTCCAGCACTATGAGTTGGAATATTGTACATCAAAGTACAGGATATTTCTTTAATTCATTCATGTTTTTAAAAAAGTTTGTCCTGTAAAAACCGCTCTTTCTTCCCCAAAGCTATGCAGGGCATTTCAGACTTTTTTTTTTTAAACATACCCAAACATTTCAAAACCTACAGTTTAGCTGGAAAAATTTGATACATGGTCTTCAAGTTTAGATTTTGATCATCTCAAGTATCAATATCGGCCTCAAAAATCCAGTATCAGGCGGGGTCGATTAATTAAGTCCTCGGCACTAAAATCAATAATCGAGTTTGATCAGATGACACCACGATTCCAACTCTCTATTCCCACATTTTTTGAAACATTGTTTATTCCACTCTCGATATTTACACCCACCAGAGTCTCTGATGCTCACACCGTTCATTCGTCTGTGGCTCGCTCTCGCTGGGCTGATGTTTGACCGATTCGTGATTCAACCATCCCGTATTCATCCACTCTCCACTCCTTCCATCTCCGTCTCTTGTCTCTGACCTGTCTCACCTCTGTGAAGGGAAAGGTTTTAGTGTGGGAGATGGCTGTCTGAATAGAATGAGACACACACCCATACATATATACTAATGCATACAGGCCTACGTGCACACATTTACAAACAAACACACACACATCCTCCGTGAGGTAGAGGTGTGATGGACAGCACTGGCATTTGGCAGGAGGCACAATAAGGTGGTGGAGAAGAGTCAGAGAGAAAAAGCGAGTGACACGATGGAGAGAGGGAAGGATAGAGGGAGATAAAGAAGGGTGAGAAGAAGAAGAGAGGGAAATGTGAAAGATCAGTGCCACCAGGATTGTAGCCCAGTGTTTGTTTCTGTGGCTACCTACCACTCCATTGTTTGCTTGCTGAGAGCAAGGCAATGTGCTGAGAGGATGGTGGTGGTGGTGACGGGGGATTAGTGAGAGTACGACTGTGAATAAGCAAGTGAAGGGTGGGGAGGAGAGAGAGGGTGAGGAGAGACGCAAGTGCTATTTATAACTGTGTGTGTGTGTGTGTGTGTGTGTGTGTGTGTGTGTGTCCTTATTGTAACGGAAAGGTTTGGTTGTTGGCTGCAAATATGGTTCATGCTCATAGTTGGGGCAGGGTATCATTTAAAATCTTTTCGATATTTCTGTTACAAAACCGAGTTACAGACCTAAACAGTACCTTTTTTTTTTAAATACTCAGAACTACTTAGAAATATAAACATGTTGTTCTTTTCATTTAACAAAGATGTTGCATGCTCAAATGTTTAATGCTGTTGAAACACAAGCAGCTGTACAGGAAGTTGTTCTGAATTTAAAAAAAAAAAATAAAAAAAAAAGTCTAAAGTCTAAAAGTGGCTGTTTAAATCAAAATTGGTCTGATCAAACTGAGAGTGAAAAAGATTTTTGCTGCAATGGCTATTTGCATGATCAATTAATGTCACCATGACCACTTACCAGAGCCCAAGGCGATGTCTTCAAATGTTCCGATCAAAAGTAAAACAAGTAAAATAAAATAAAAAGCAATGAAGAGATGAAAGCGCTGACCGTGATAAGAGCGGAAATAAGACTGTTGCATAATGAGTTATTTATTAGGGGTCGTTAACCCCTTGTCTTTGGGTGAAAAGTCAGCAATATCACAGCAGTGTGTCAAAGACCCTCGGGGGTTGCTTTTGTTGATACATTGTCATACTGAAGTAGGCTCACAATAAGTAGCAAAAAAACAACTAACTTGTTTTTGTCAGTATTGTCTTTGTGGTTTGAAGTTGCCACTAGTGGCTGTTCTGCTGCTTCCTGTCCTGTTGCAGTGAGCCTTTGGCAACACTGCCCCCATGTGGTTGAGAGGAAACCTGCACGTAGTCCTCTGACCTGAGGGCCCCAAGAATCATCTCTTTCATTGAGCCCCACATGTTGAAGCAATCCAGTGAAACAATTATGCTCGATACCGATTTTCTGTTTGCTTGTTTGGACTCAAAGGCAAATTAAAACTGTTTTCTTGTTGGGCTTTGACTTTTAATTCTGTGTTTTTTGTTAAGGAGTACATTATCTAACTGAGAGCTTTAGCCATCTTGTTGCTCCTCTTCTTTCTCCTCAACCTGAAGACTCCTCGCTGAATCCCCACCCCCCTCTCGTCCTCTTCTTTCTTATGATTTTGATCGGGTAATTCCTCCAGGTGTAAAGCCCACTTTTGGGCCCTCCCCTATCTGATATCGCTCTTCTTTCTTAAAGGGACCACCCGGCTCTCAGCAGTCCCCCCACGCACAGCCCCCCCCACACAACCCCAGCAACCCCATGATGGGACCCCATGGCCAGGTAAGACGCAAACTCTTTCTCTCAAACACCCCTCTCTCTTTCATTCTCTCTAAATCCCCCCCTCGCCCACACACAAGCTCTTTTTCTTTCCATTCACTACTCGCACAATTTCTTCTTCCTCTCCTAACCTCGAGCCCCGTTAGTTTTAGTTTTGTTCTGGCTAACTCCTCGTAGATATCGGCCCCTCCGGTCCCCCTCAGCTCCTTTTTTAATGAAAGCCAAGCATCCAAAGGCACCAGGGCCCGCTCCTCTCCAAGGCCCAGAACCGGCTGTCCCTGTGTGGGATGAATAATTCACTCCTTGCCCCACCCCCGGAGCAGCTTGTGGGGGGTTGCACACTTATCTGCTCTTCCACTCTTAACACACATGCACAAACGCGCACAGCATACTCCCCTCCGGTCTGCTTACTTGTTCTTGCACATGAATAAAACAGGGGACAGGCACTATGGAAGCGTCACATAAACACATGGGTACACATTGGTACCCCCACTTTCCACAGATGTAGAGAGAGTTTTTAGTTACTCGATCTTCCAACCAGATAAGAGCGTATTCAAAATATTCAGCCATAATAAACTTTCATTCTCAGTCAGCGTGGGTTTCAACACTTGTCCAGAACAGTAGCTACCGATGCCACTGTGAAGGTAAAGCTAGCCTTTGCCCATTAACTGCGGCAGCCCGGCTCTTCATTCTTGTGGTTTCTGGTTTCTTTCTTGTGTGCGAGAGTGTGGACATGCTTCCTCTAAGGCTTTTGGACGGTTTTGTTGGCCTGAGGTGTCTCTTAACTATACCGGCAGACCACAGGCCGAATCATCTTACACCACAGTGAGAGCAGGCAGGCTGTGCAGGGAGCTGTGTGAGCGCTGTCTTTGCACACACACACACACACACACACACACACACATTGACCTGCACACACACAAACCCATGCTTCGAGTGTTTGGATTGTTAAAAATCCTAAAACACTGACTCGCTTATGTTTCTAGGCGGATGTGTTGATGATCGTTCAGCGTCATCCTCCATTCTCCAACCACACTGTGTCCATCTGTGTGTCCTCAGTGCTACGCCTGTTTGAGTGCTGTTGGATTTATCAATAATGAAAATGTTGTTTTTCTCTGTGTCCCTCTTTTCCAACCCTCAACCCCCCTTTGTTCCCCTCTTTCCTCCATTTCTCACCGCAGCCCTTCATGTCACCACGGTATCCAGGTGGGCCGCGTCCTGCACTCCGAATGCCAAATCAGGTAGCAGTTTTTTTAGTCTCCTTTCTGTTGATTTTTTTTTATTTTTTTTTTCAGTCAGAAGTCAGAATATCTCTGTTGCCAATGTAATTGTAAGTCAGTATTTTAATCAGTTTCCATGTCTGGTCATTCCTCAGCCTCCGGGGGGAATCCCTGGATCTCAGCCTCTCCTGCCAAACAGTTTGGACCCGACAAGACCGCAAGGTAAGGATGGGAACGTTGTCATAGTCGAAATTCTGAGAAGGGGTTCCATATTATGAAATGTGTTCATTTTGTATAGTAGATGTGGCCTATGATAGATTATGACTCTACTATGGCTGTAACTTGTGATTATTTTTATTATTGATTAATCCTGAGTAATTCTGCAACTATACAATTACTCTTTCATTCCATAAGATGTCAGAAAATAACGGGTAACAGCAGGTCTTGAAAAGCATTCATTCCAGTTTCCTTCAAAACAGACAGTACTGACCATAATTTGATTATAAATATGAATGCACTTGGCAAATCATTCTAGGCCTCATTCCTACTGGGTTTTAAATGTACATGTATATATTTTTCATACTTTAGGTGATTTGTGACTGACTGTGAAACGGCTATTAATTTGCATTCTCTGCGATATTAAAAATGTCTTAAAGTCTTAGATTTAACTTGGTCAACCCTAACTAGTGGTAAAGTGTCAACAATTTAGCTTTTTAAACCCAAGGATTCAGTTTGTAATAATAAAAGATAAAGAAAAGATGCAAATCCTCATTGTACAAATATTTGGCATTTTTGTTTGACACATTATATAAACATATAATCACAGTTGATACCAGCCAAAACATTTTTGTTATCTTTTCAGATTTTTGTAGAAATTCAGTGCTTCCCCCCCCCCGTGTGGATTGAGTACTTGTGGGTGTGTCTGGCTCATTGAGGGGTCCATGGTGATTTTTAGCCGCAGATTACAGCTTCAGGGGACAGCGGGTTACAACTAATGGGATTAGGATGAAGACATTGTCTGTGGCACGTCTTCATTCCTGATTTCAAGAGACGAGCCATATGTGGATTTACACCAGCACTAGTGTGTTATGTGATGATGTGCGTCACAGTCAGTGTGTGACTCTGTGGGTGTGTTCTTGCAGGACATCCTAACATGGGTGGACCTATGAGAATGAACCCTCCTCGAGGAATAGCCATGGGCCCACAGGTATGATGACACACACACACACACACACACACACACACACACACACACACACACACACACACAGACACACACAAATGTATTATTGCATGTCAATTAGACTCTAGAAGATTAGACCCTTTGAGGTATCAGGAGGTCTGTTGCTGTTATTGTTAAGAGTTCTATTAATGTAACTTAACTCTTATCACATTGACACTTAGATATATTCTTATAAAATATGTATTACTGTCTCTATAGGTGTGGTTGCTATTAAAAGCTGAAATTGTATCTTTTCTTTGAATAGTTTCTTCCGTATACTCATCTGAACAGTCCAGGCTTGTTTGTTGTTTGTTTGAAGTTGTCACAGCTGCTCTGTCCAGTAATATATGTGTGATACTAGAACATGTAGCACAAAAGGCCAAATCCAAAACGACCAACAAAAACAGGAATATTGTTGAGAATCAATAATGACTTATTGTTAAATGTTCTTACAATGTTTATTAATGATTTGTCTTACAGAATTATGGAGGTATGAGGCCTCCTCCCAACTCCATGGGCGGTCCCATGCCAGGAATGAACATGTAAGTTAAAACATCTCATACAGCTAGTAAAAATGATGACTCTTTGTCTCAATGCAGGTTAATAAAAGGTCTTCAAGTTATTTATGTTGCCTTTTCTCTTCACACCATTTTTCATCTTTTCCCTGTTTGTCATTGTCTCTCTTGCCTTTATTCTTCTCTTCCTTCTTTCATTGTTTTGCCTCAGGGGTCCCGGAGGAAGAGGGCCTTGGCCAGGACCTAATGCCAACTCTGTGAGTCAGAAAGCCTTGCCCTTTCCACATGTCCACATCAAGGTGTTGGGCAAAGAAAGAGGAAATAACTTTCAGTGCCCTGCAATCCTGTACAACAGCCCAGCAAAATACAAATGTTACCCTTATGACTTTCACCTATGGTTCAGCAGCGTGTTGATTTTGCTCTGTAAAGTGTGATTTATGCTTCTGCGTTAAATCTACACTGTGGCTCCGTACATAGGTACGTGGAGACACGGACCCTACGCCGGACCGTACGCCGTAGCCTGACGTGCACCTCTCGAAAAATGTAACTACACGTCTCCATGAACAATATGAAATCAAGCAGATGGTTGACTTCCTGCTACAGATTTCCCACCTTGGTCAGAAAGCACAGAGGAGACACTTTGTTTCTCTCACCATGACTCTAGAGTCGGTACTCGCCGTCACTCTTATCACTCACTCTACCACACACTCCCCACACACACATGCCGGGCTAAGAGATCGACGCACACACCAACGCGCAAGTATAAACTTCAGGCCACTTACGTAGGCTGCGGCGAAAGCTCTGCGTGGAGCCTCCACAGAACCATAAATTACACTTAATTTGTTGTGTCCATCAGTCAGTTTAATCGAAGGATACTTTTAACCACTGTTCCTCTTTTCCTAGGCAGTTTCCCTGGAGGACATTTAAAGGCATAGTTAGGTGACAACAGTACAAACTGTGGCCTCAAAAACCTATACTATAGAGTTGAAACATGTCCTTGCTGCAGTCTGAACATTTATAAGCTTTACAAAAATAATGTGTATTGCGGATCTGTTGTATTACATTGTAAAGTATTCCTCTTATTTTGTCCACCCTGTATAGATTCACATTCAGTATCGTCTGACCCTCAGATCTGATTATCTGTTTCCTCTCTCCCCCCTGCAGATAGCCTACTCCTCCTCATCTCCAGGAAACTATGTGGTGAGTTCAAATCAGTCCAAAACCAGCGCAGCTCTCCTAGATACAGTTAGAATTGAATTGTACTGATACTTCATGTTCTTATGAGTGCCATTTTAACCTCTATCACTGATTGTTCCCCAGGGTCCTCCAGGCGGAGGAGGTCCACCTGGAACTCCCATCATGCCCAGCCCAGGTGGTGCGTCAACCTAACTATGTCCCCAGCACTAACACTTGTGTCAGAAATAGATGTCCCGCCTCATTTTTTCCTCACTAAACAAGCATGAATGTGTCCCCTCGCCAACCAAGCACCATCAGTGTTTCTATTTTTCTTTTCAGTCTTTCATTTTCAGTCAACACATTAGTAATAATGATTAACATCATCCCTCTATCATGTAACTGAAGTTTTTTTTTTTTTTTTTTCTCAGATTCGACTAACTCCAGTGAAAACATCTATACAATGATGAATCCTATCGGACCGGGAGGCAACAGACCCAATGTGAGTCTCACACATGATTTAAGTTAACAAAAAGCTCTGTAATGTTGTTTGAAAGGTTTAACTTTCCAGGCTTGTAACAGTTTTAGACAGTGCAGATTGATTTTTTTGGTTAGAATTGTGGATGTTGCAATAATTAAAATGACACAACCTTGCCGCCAAAAATGAATCCAGCTCAAATGGGGTTTATAACCACATCACTGGGCACCAGTACAATTCCGCATTAGAGAAACATAACGCTGCCACACTGAGCTCAATAAGAATCGACTGGCAATGAACCAGGAAGAATACATTTCATAATCTCTACTCCACCCTGAGCTGGAAAGACCACATAGGTCAAACATGAAAACTAAATCTTGCAGTGATTTATAAGGCTTGCTCTACATCTTTTCACCAGTTCCCTATGGGACCTGGGCCTGACGGGCCAATGGGAGCTATGGGAGCCATGGAGCCGCACCACATGAACGGATCACTAGGTGGGTTTAAACACAGTGTTGCTTTACAAATCCCTGACAGCTGATATACTGATACTGATATACTGATTTACCTTGAAAAATAATCAAACTGTTGTTTCACTTCCTCAGGGTCTGGGGATATGGACGGGTTGCCAAAGGTGAGTAAAATTCACATTTTCAATAACCTTCTCCTGTTTCCTTCGAATCTTTACTTTCTACACTTAAAGGATGCTATTTATAAGATGCAGTCTCAACGCAGTCTTCCCCCCCCCCCTCTTTTCCTCCAGAGCTCCCCTAATAACATGGGGGGCATGAACAACCCTCCTGGAACGCCGAGAGATGACGGCGAAATGGGCGGGAACTTCTTGAACCCATTCCAAAGCGAAAGTGTGAGTAGAGCGAGTGAATGACATCTCACAACCCTTAACAGTTATCCTTGACTTCATGACAAACCAGTGCAAGAATGCAAGCAGAGGGTTCGCCTGATTTTTTTATAATATTGATCTCAGACTATTGATAATGTTCTGGGAAAGTTTGTGTCTTGTCCCTTTTTTTTTTTTTAGCTATATTGATTAGTCTAACACTCATATTATTTGAGCAGAGAGGCCCTGCTTTGTTTGTCAGTAGTTAAAGTGATGCTTATAAGAAGCGCCATTAGTTAAAAAAGAAGTGTTTGAAGTAGACGTCTTCACTGATCCAAAAATGTTGTACCCGATTCGTCACCAACATGTGGACAACATACCCAAACCCAACACGGTAAAAATAAAAAAGGTGACCGAGCGAGAGAGACAATCAGAACCCATCCAACTAGACCCGTAAATAAGAAGGCCTGATCCAGAATGCGGTTTGAACAGGCCCAAATAGAGAGAGACCAGCAATTACTGAGCACCCACAGTCAGAAACAACACTGCCCTACAAAACAAAAAGGCAGTTAACTGCATTTTTGGTCAAAAATGAGTTATTATCATTTTCATGACATTCAAGGCATCCTTTGTTATGTGACAAAACATCTTATCTCAAATGTGTGTCGTTTGTACAGTAACTGCAAAATAGGGGTAAAATATCAAATTAAATATGAGGATGTACAAAGAATAAGCTAATATAAAGTAACAAAAACAGCCACATGTCCAATAATCTACCTACAACTACTTAGCTGGATGACAGGATAACTTTAAAGTCATTTTTCTCAGTTCTGCACTCTGCGTAGTTACTGCCTTTTTGCTTTGTAGGGCAGAACAGCTATACGTGCCATTTTTCCTGCAACAAAAAGGTTTATTGATATGACGCACCACATGATCAGAGCTGATCGCAAGTCCACTCAGATCTAATTGGGTATTACACATACTGCCACACACAAAAGGGAGACATATGGCAACACAGCAGCAACCTGCCGAACCCAAATGGACCAAATCTAATTTTGACCAGTTTCAACTCGATATCTGGGTCACGTCTCTGTTAAAAGAAACCAAGCAGACCTGTCAAGACCTCTACTTTTAAGTGCTGCACTCTTGCTTAAAGTCTTTATACTCCATTACTTGGGACACAGCACTATACATTTTAAATGCAAAACATGCTAAGCTGTTTCTGAAGCTCACAACTGCATGTTCATTATACAAAATAATAATAAAATAGGGCTATAAAGAATATCTGATGTTCTGCTTGCATTGTAGCCACATACTAATCACTTAGAAAGTCATTGTATACCCTCTGTATCAGTGATCAGTTGGTGGTGACAAATGTCTAGTCTGTTTCATTTATTTGTTGTATCTAAAGATCACATTTTTTCAGCTTTAAGAACAAAGTAGTTGCTAAAGTTTTCTGTGCATTGTGTAAGATTGTGACGGTCTCTTACCCTCAGCCTGGAGAGAGCCACGGGGTGCACAGGCTGGAATTATAGTTGAGCTCTAATACCCGGATTCAACCGATCAGCAGTAGGACTGGGACTCATTAGACATATTTCAAAATAAGAGCCATCATTAATGCATTTTAATACAACACCAAAGTGATACTTTTTCTAATTCTTACTTTGAGGAGCATTCTGTATGTTTGGAAATAAACTCAATTCCCACTAAAGGTTAAACAAATATAAACCGCTGTACACAATCGTCATATAATTAAAAGTAAATCTCTGGTTAAAGAATAGGTAAACGAGGCTATGAGTTTCTGATGCTCTGTGTTATTTACAAATTCTGTCTACTAAAAAAGGTATTGAGATTCAATATCCAGCTCTAATCTAAGCAGTATTGATTACCTGAATCAGGTGTACTTGAGCCCAGCTGGAACCTTTTAGTCTGTGCCTCCTCCAGCTTTGCAGGGCTGGTTGTGAGCGCCCTCTGGTGTTTACATGTTGTCAGTGACATATCCACTCATCTGTGCCCTCCTCCCCCTTCCCTCTCTCTCTTTTCAGTATTCACCCAACATGACGATGAGTGTGTGATTTTATTTTTTTTCTCCTTTTTTTTTGTATTTTTCTTTATTCCCCCCCCCCCTTTTTTTTTTTGTACCCCCGCACCTGATTTTTTATTTTTGTTTTTCTTCAATTCAATCCTTACTTCACCTCGGATTGGACACCTCCCCTCCTCACACACATCCTCTGCCCCCCACCCACATTGGATCCGCTATTCCCCCCTCCCCGTCCAATTTACTTTCTCACTTGGGAACTCTATGGCCACGCAGCCTTCTGGGACAGCCCTTGAGCATGCTGGAACTCTAATTAAGACGGGCCCTCCTGGAGCATGCAAGATGGCCGCCGGTCTGAATAGGAAGCAGTCACAGAGCAACAGGAAGAGCCTCCTCTCTGACTCCGGCCCCCGCCTCCCTGGCTTCCTGTCAGGTTCTAGACAATGAGCGAGGGAAGGAGGACAAACGGAGAGAAAGAGGAAGAGAGGAGACTGGATAACACACCCTCCCGTGAGGACACAGTGTCAGGTCTTTAAGCAGCTGCCTGGAAGCTTCTCAACCGCGACTTTGGACATTTAGTTTAGTTGGTGTTCCTCCACGATTCAGTTGAGGGTTAGATCGTTGCTCTCTGTGTGTACATTTTTAACAGAGGTGGTGTGATGATCAGTGAACCCCCCCCACCCCCCACCCGCCCCCATTTCTTTGTGTATGTATTGTATCATTGCTATTTTTATTATTGTAATATTGTTATTAATGATATTGGTATGCTCATTTTAAGATTAGGTTCTAATTTCTGTTGTTTCTAAGGGCACATTATTATGATGAAGACAGCACATGTGCACACAAATCAGACATTATTTGCTGTGTAGCATGTGGCTAAATGTGAGCACACTGCCCCTGCAGGTAAGATGTTATCCATCACGGTACTGATTGGCCCTTTTTTTTCTTCTTTTTTTTTTTTTTTTTTTTTTTTGAGTTTCAGCAGCCATCTAAATTTTGTAACTGCTTGTTCAATAATCCAAACCAGAAGAAGAAGCAGCTCCTGTTTTAGTAGCTTCCATGCAGTGAAATGCACAGCTCTATTTATTTATGTACTTTAAATTTGTCTTATGAATCATTGTTACTTTTTATTTTTATTTTTTTATTTTTTTTTTGTGTGTGTTATCCCTGGTTTTTTGTTCATTGCAGAACTAGTAGCAACTGTGTAAATATGCACATCCAGTCATCAGCGTCTCCTCATCTCCGTCTGACATCATTAGACCCCTCCTCTTTCCGAGCCCTGAAGGTGCCGACGTCCCCCACTCAGGCTGCTTCCACTAACGCTGCCCACTTAGGTCACTGTTCACTCCAACATGTGCGTAGGCTGTGGTATCGTCTCTGCTGAACTGCGGTGAACACTTAGATTGTTTTTGTTTGCAGATGAGTCCTCAACACACTGTGATGTATGTCTGTGCTTCATGGAATTTTTGCTTTTCCCACACCAGTCAGTTTAGCTTGCAGACATGTTGTCACACATGCAGTGCTCCCTCTGAAAGGACTTCTGGCTCTCTGCTCATTGGATCCTTGGCATTTTTTATGTCGGAGCAAAGCCGAAAGAGGAAAGGCGTTGCTCTGTTTGACTGTAACGGGTGGCCTCCCCTCCCTTTGCTCATCTTGAAGAAAAAGACCTCCGTCCTTTTCCAGCGGGCCAGCATCGACACACAGCCACACACACCACCCTTCTCTGATTGTTTTTTTTTTTTTTTTTGTACAACTCTCTCCATCTTTTGATTTCAATTTTTTTGTAAATACTGTAAAATGCATTTTGATATCATTGACATGTTTTGATATTTTCAAATCACAACAACAGTTGATCAGAAACATGCTGATTCGGGGCAACTGTGTGTTTGTTCAGAGATGGTGTTTCTTTGATGATGAGAAACAGAAACTGGAGCTGCTATAGACTATTATGCTATTTCACCTCATCACAGACAGACGTGGCGCTTTACTGAGCATCAGAGCTGTAGCGTCAAGGGGTCTAAGAGGACAATTTTGTAGTGAGTGTGTTTGAACGCCTATTAGCTAACTCACTGTCACACGCATTTCCTTAACAAATCCTTAAATTAAACATGATTCTTGTCCAGAAGCCTCCTATGTTCTTGGAAAATTTGAAGCAAGGTGGTCAAAAAGCCACAAAACGGGCAAATTTTTTCACTGTGTTTCACAAGGAAGTTGCAAGAACAGAGCAAAAGAGGCCAGTTTTTCATAATAAAACTTGTCCCTTCCGCGTCTTCCTCCGATACACTGCATTAAACTACCCTCTTGATAGAACTGAAGCCGAAAGAAGGCC
The DNA here is from genome assembly GCF_008315115.2 of Sander lucioperca. Classification (NCBI taxonomy): domain Eukaryota; kingdom Metazoa; phylum Chordata; class Actinopteri; order Perciformes; family Percidae; genus Sander; species Sander lucioperca. The sequence continues at coordinate 21,783,681 of NC_050190.1, read as the reverse complement.
ACACAGGACACTGGCTCTCAATCTGACACACCAGGGACCAGAGTACAGACTTTACTATGAAGGATTTTTTTTATCTATTTAAAATGGGGCGGGGAGAAATGTTTTGGGAAAGTAAAGAGAGAGAAAAAAAAAATAACGGACAGATTTGTTCCTATTGCTATGAAGAGGTAGAGTGAGTGCGGGAACAGGCGTTTCCTCCCCTGTACTTTGAAAAACGGTTGTATAAAATGCAGTCAAACTTCTCTCTATCTTTCTGTCCTGTAAGTAAAGCTGTCACAACGTTGATCATTTCTGTATTTCTATTGTGCTGATGTATAATACTGTAACATTCAGGGGTAGGGAGGGTTAAGAGAGGAATTTTTGAGGGGAGTAAAGATTTTTCTGTTCAGTTCCTCATTTTTTCCTCTTGATGACAAAGCAGTATTGAATATGAGGCAGTCTGTCCTTGGGGAGTTGCTTTGTATCTCATGTTAGGGTAGTTTCAGATCCTAAATGTCTCGTGTAGTAAAATGAGAGGTTCCTTCTTCGTATGTTTCTTTATATTGTAAAGTTTCTTTAGACAAAAAAATGTTGCTTATTGGAGAAAAAAAAGGTGGGAAAAATGCATTGATAATAAATGTAATTTTTTTTTTTTTTTTTTTTTGGTTTTGTTTTAATTTTCATCAAGTTGTCAGTCGTTTTTGCCTGTGTCCCCCTTGTTGTAGATACATATTAAAAACAAATAAAATGACTTCACTCCTTTTGCCATGAACATGCACTTCTTTCACTGGACTTATACAGTTATGATTTGCCTCTACACAATGTTTAATTTCCCAGTTTTTCTGTGGCCTAACTGATGTCTTGTGATGAGGATAATAAAATGCATTCCTCATTACATTTCACACACTTTAAAGTCCACACAGGGACAAACTTTTTTTTATTTTATGTTTTTATATTTTACGGTTTCATTTTGCACTTTTGTTACAAAACTGCAACTATAATCTCAGTGATTTGGGGATCTTTAAAATGATTTGTTCAGACGTGAGGCTTTGTGGGTAGAGTTTGTCCACTCCAGCTCCATGTTCAGGCTGCTGCTTGAACTTATCACTTTCTCATGTCAGAGAAGCACACTATGGAGGGATGAAGACCTAAATGGTTCCTCCTCTTCCTCCCATCTGCTTAAGCTGTACCGAGTGGCGACGCTGTGGCCTCCTGCTCCTCTCGCTGCAGCAGGACGCAGGAGGAGCAACCAGTGACGTTAGAGAGGAGGCGGGCGGCAGCCGAGGGAGTAACAGCGCTCTTACAGATGCTCTGGAGGAAGAGGAGGGTGGAGAGGAGCTTGGTGGGTGAGGCAGAAACACCATGCTTCTGCTTTTGGAAGTGGAAGCCTGGGATGGAACCTGGAGCAGTGGTGGAAGAAGTATTCAGATCCTTTACTCAAGTAAAAGTACTAATACCACACTGTAAAAAAAAATGCTCTGTTACAAGTCAAAGTCCTGCATTGAAAATGTTACGTAAGTAAAGTATGTAGGCTAAGTATCATCAGGAAAATGTAAAGTATTACAAGTAAAAGTACTCAATGCAGTAAAAATCCTCACATTTTAGAAACAGGAAACGATTGAAACAGTTCAGTCATTCAACTAAGTGTTTAATGGTCCAATCATTTCAGCTGGACTTGTAGGCCGTTATATTGTTGGGTAATTTATAATAAAACGTATTTTATAAACTACATATGCTAGTAAAAAGTAAAAAGTTCAACATTTCTCTCTGAGATGTAGTCATAGATGTCATTTATGGACATTTTTCAAAGTTTTTGTTCCTTTTTATGGTTTTTGTTGCATTTTCAATGTTTTTGTCACTTTTTCCATCATATCTGCATTTCAACATTTTCGTTTTCTTTTTTCAAGAGAAAAAGTACAAAAAATTCGACGTTTTTGTCGCCTTTTTGTTTTTGTTTTCCAAGATTTTTTTCTCTCATTACTTATTCGAGGTTTTTGTCGCTTTTGTTAACGCACAATCCCAAACCAACAATGTTGAACCCAAAGTTACACCCTTGGATGTAGTGGAGTAGAAGTAGAAAGTAGCATGAAAAGAAAAGACTCAAGTAAAGTACAATTACCTCAAATTTGTACTTAAGTACAGTACTTGAGTAAATGTACTTAGTTACATTCCACCACTGACCTGGAGGTGGGAGTCTGATTGGTGGACCAAGGGCGGGAGGTGAAGCAGAGGAGGAACGACCGTGACGGAGGGGAGGGTGTTCCTGCGGAGTTGGGAGTGAGGAGACAAACAGGCAGGGAGCTTATCAACACAGCTTTTCAGGGTCATGTTGTCTGATGTTGAACCTCCAAGCGTCAAACACCTCTTAGGTAACAGTCTGCTGGCAGTTGTCTGAGATGGGCTCATCTCTGTGAGGGAGAGGACCGACTGAGAAAGTCTTGGAAGAAAATCCTCACAGCAGCTGTTGTAATTCTCTCCTCCACATCTGTTATCCCTCCTTTGAACCACACTCTCCTTCCTCTCTTCCATCCCGGACTGATGAAAATGTGGCTCCTTATCTCCCCTCCCTCCTCTCTCTCTCCTTGAATCCTCTCTGTCCCCCTCCTCCCACAGGCTCCTCTCCCTCATGCCCTCCTCGTAAGCCCGGTTCAGACAGGCCAGGTTGTGAATGGCAAGCCATGGTTCCGATAACATTCTCTGTCTGGGCGGTGGAGTGCTACTCTGGCTCAATGGACTCAGCTCACAGGAGGGATGTCTGCTGCTGCTGCTGCTGCTGCTGCTTCCTCTTTTGCCTGATAGAAGTGAATAAGACAAAGACAATGAGTGAAAATATGGAAGTGGTTGAGAAGAACTGTGTCCCCTTTTTCATTTGGCATATCTGTCCATACTCTTCCTGACGGTTCTTCCATTTTCCCCCAGTTGTTTGGGAGAGTTTTTCCTTATCTATTTTCCTGCTCCTAATTTTGGGCTATATAAACATAATTGGCTTGATTCTGATTATTCTTCAAAGCAGGTTTTGGTTACTGTGGCCTATACAGTATAGTGTGTACAGTATGTGTTCACACTGGGACTACTAGACTACTGTCTAAAAAGTAATCCTAAAACAGTCATTATTTCTAAAAAACAAAAAAGGCACAGATTTATGAGTGTGTTGTTGATGTACACCATTCTCCCACAATGCAATGCACAAAGGAAATGGAGGAGCTATGGATGATGGTAAAGCAGCTAGGCCGACAGGAAGACCTGTTCTCTTTTTAGTTTAATTTGGCTAAAGCCTTTATCTTGCACAAGTTATGCATAATTTCCTCTTAGTATAAGACAGTAAAGTACGTTAATTTCTTGTAACTGCAAAAAAAACATTAACATTAAACATTATTATAGAGTTTATGCTGTAGGCTATACAATCACTAGTTTGTGGTATGTAGTTAAGACACAGCTGCCACACTAGCTGCTTAGGCACAGGTTTATTTTAGGTTAAATGCTAACATTCTCTCAGTGACAATGCTAACATGCTTGTCGCTGCCCGATCCATACTGGAAATGTTATTCCACTTACTTTCTTGGCAAGACCTGCCATGTGTAGCATTCAAGTGCTAGGATTGGCCAGACATCCGTGCTTTACGCGACGTTCTGGAACCCGTTTTTTTCAGGTTCACTGCCCTGACCAGTGGGCTATCCCAATCAAGTGGGAATCATGATAATGTGTGGAATTAGTGGAATCCCAATTTGTTTTACGCATAAACGAAGATGGTGGAGGTTAGGCACTGAGCTTGAATAGGTAGGGTCAGGATAGCCCATTGGTCAGGGGTTAGGACCTGAACAAATCGGGTTTCCAGTACGGATTGGGTAGTGACAATGCTGATATTCAGCAGGCATAATGTTTACCATGTTCATCTTACACAAAGCCAGAAATGTTCCCCTCGGCACTGAAACAGTTGTGCTGGAGAAAAGAGTCAGCAGATCATCAAAGTCATGTGGATTTATCCTCCAGGGAATGTGAATGTCTGCACAAACTTTCATGGCCATTTATCTAATGGTTGTTGAGATATTTCAGTCTGAAACAAAGTGCCATCCATTAGCCTGACTTAAAACACATTCATATACATTTGTTGAGCACAGCTTGTTAAGTTAATCTTCTTATATAACCAGATGTTTTCCTCGTCCGTCACTTCATCCTCACATCTGTCCTCTATCGCCCTAATCTAACTTTATTTAAAGCCACTCTTCTTAGTTTCTACTGTATGAATTAATTGTCAGTTCCTCTGTGGCAGAAGAAATGTTGCATCTTTCATAGTAATGCACCACCAGAGTTAGCTTCACCTGACCCTGACAACACATTTTCATCTTGTCTCCTAAGGAATGAGCACTCACCTAATGATTTCAACCACAAGAAATTGGGTCTAATCTGTCTAGACTTATCTTTGGTAAACATTGCTCTTCATCTAAGAGGGGCACAGTGTCTGCATACGGAGTACTGTTGATGGTACTGAAAGTGGTACTGGAAGACTTGTTTGCATGTTTGTATCTCTGCACTTTAAGGACTTTCTCATCTTTGTTCATGTTCATCTATGTTGTGAGATTTTTGCGGTTTTGCATGTTTTAGTCTATTTACTAGAAATTACACATCCTACTGATGGTTTTAGACTTCAAGGTTTATAGTATTTATTCTTTTCTCACCTTCTGGGTAGCTAGGGTTTGAATTCATTTAAGTACAGGGTGGCATTTAACTAATTTTAACTTAATTAAAAGAAATGGGTAATCGATCAACCACAGAGAACATCATGTCTGCTTCCATTTGTGTTGTAATGTGTACTCTTAGTGGAATTTACCATGCAACGAGAATGTGACTTGCACACAAATAAATGTGGACATAGCTTTCATTGTGATCAATTACAAGTTTCAAACCCCTGCAGGGTTATGTGAAGTGTACTGGAACTGAACTAAGCCATGCAAAATAGTAGCATGTTCCTTAAGTTTTTTTTTTTTTTAAGATTATTTTTTGGGGCATTTTCGGCCTTTATTTTTGACAGGACAGATGAAGACTTGAAAGGGGAGAGAGAGGGGGAATGACATGCAGCAAAGGGCCACAGGTCGGAGTTGAACCCGCGGCCGCTGCATCGAGGAGTAAACCTCTACACATGGGCGCCTGCTCTACCAACTGAGCTATCTGGGCGCCCGCATGTTCCTTAAGTTTGCAGATTAAACAATCAGCATTACTCACTAGTTCCTCTGAAGTTGAAGATGTTTTCTCCCTCGGATGAGTTGGGTGAGCCCGTCTTGAGGATGATGTCAGACGGGGACATGCAGGACACCGGCGAGGTGTCAGGAGATGGAGGAACATTCAGGTAACGCCTAGTCACCGGGCTTCCATTCCCACCCATCTCCGTGGCAATGATGATGATGTCACGACCCCTGGCCCGGCAGGCATCCATCAACACCTGAAGAACACAGTGCTGCTGAGCTATTGATTGGATTTGGGGTTTGATGGTGCCCAGTACTGAAGTTTTTTTGGAGTGTTATTAAGTACCTACACATTTGAACAGTTTACAAGATAATCATTTAAAAGGATTCAGTGTTTCCTCCTTATCTGTAGGGAGGACAAGCTTTTGAAACACCACGTGGCACTAAAACCTTCCACTGAAAAAGTTGAAAAATTGAGGTACTTCTATACCTTAATTGAGTATTTCCATTTTATGCCACTTTATACTTTAGATACATCTTTATACGTCATGATAAATAGGATACCTTTAATGTCGGCTGGTGCTGTGCATTGATGGCGTACACCAGTGCTGAGGCTCCGGAGTAGTCCTCCATGCTGGGGTCGGCTCCTGCAGCCAGCAGGGTGGACGCCACCTGAGCTCCTGCTCGCTCCATACAGGCGTACATCAGAGCGCTGCGTCCAGCCCGGTCCTGTGCATTTGGATATGCCTGATTGGTACAGAGGAGGACAGACACATAGCAGATGACAACTCAAGACGTTTGTATACCATGAAGTCTTAAGAATGGCCCAGTGTGAATTAGGTGTTTGTCAGTTTTGCTTGTTATGAAATCAAAAGCTAAACTTCATTAAAATGACTTATGAGGGTGGCCAGATAGCTCAGTTGGTAGCGGGCACCCATATATAGAGCTTTGCTGCACACAAAATAAAGGCTGAAAATATCCAAAATATAATCTTAAAAAAAGACTTATGATAACACTTTAATCTCACATCCTAATAAGATCTGATTTGGCATTGTTACTTGTGTGTTCTGGCTCTCGAGTGAAAACTTTTTAAGACACTTTAATGCACAAGCCTCCATGTAATTAATAATTATTTTTGCCTCAGAGTACACTGTGTTGTGTTCTACAGTGCCAAAAACTTCAGGAACATTTTGGTAGGTGGATGGAGGACACAAGCAGAGCTGGAAACAATAGGAACTTCTTTACTATGCATTGAAAGTCCTGTATACCTCTCTTACTGCAGGTACACATTTATTATGCATTAGTAATACATCTAAATCAATATACTGTTATACTTCTTGGAAAACCTGCATGTTGCAGATTGCATTTAAGCACATGCATTCTGAGTTGAAATGGGAAATATTACTCACTGCAGACTGACCTTGTTTTGGAGCAGGTAGGTGAGGAGTTTCACCGTCTCAGGCCCAGCAGGCTCCCCTCTCAGAGCCTTACAGGCAGCCAGGAGAGGGGTCTCTCCTCTCGGGTTGCGCCCGTTGACCTGAGCCCCACCCTCCACCAGCAGGCGGACCAGACGAAGCTTACAGGAGGCTGCTGCACTGATGAGGGGGCTGGAGTCCAACAGGGGGTCCCCCATGGCCTGGTGGGTAAAGGAAAGTCAGACTATATTTTCACAAACAAAGATTCACTATGTTACAATATTCAAATTTCAACAGTAAAACACCTTTACTGCCAACCCTGGACATCTTTTACCTGTTATATTTACTGGAAATCTAGTCCAAATGGCAATGCTAATAATATTCTCCTGATAATATTATTTTATCAGTGTTTGAAAATTTAAACAAAGTAAAATACACTTAAGAAAGCATATGTTCAAATGCATTAAGTTTAAGTTGTCCTTATCTATCTGTTTTCTTGTTCAAACATGCACTACAAATGTTTATTACATAAAAAAACAGGACAAGCTGGACACAGTTTATTGTGAACCTCAATTCAAGTTATTTTAAATGATGGATACAACTTACTGTAAAAGCTGCTTATGTTATTGCAAATGCTTACAATATGGACATGTACACAACATACGGCATACGACATACAGTATCCACAAGGTAATACATGCATACACATCCACAGTATAATAGTGGAACATTTAACTCACCTTAACGCTCCCTTTTCAGTGCTTATTTACCTGTTCCCCTTCAACAAACAGGGAGAAAGCAGTTATCCTGAGTTTATTCCGTTGGTGCTATTATTTCATCTTATCCTTAAAGGTTTACAGTGGCTCTTAGATGACGCGTCCTCATGTCGCTGGCCTGCAGCAAACTGCAGAACATAAAGTGAGAGGATACTAGCTTTCATCTTCTCCCTCTTTCTCTGTGTCCCTCTGTAACTCCTCTGTCCTGATGTGTCCCCTCCGTACCTGCTGGGTTGAAGGGGAAGTTCGGTCACACAGTGAGTGTTCAAAGTTATAAATGGTTTTGAGCCCAGAATGTCACCTGTTGCAGACACTGCACTACAAAGACCCAGAGGCCCTTTGATATGTGAGCTTTGAACAGTCCTCACCTGCCTTGTGACCACCGTCTGCGTTTAAACATTGGCAGAGAGAGACAGATGAGACACACGCTGAATTTCAAATGCACAGACACACGTGCATCAGGTGATTTGTATCTAAAAAAAAATGGATGTCTTTTGTGTTTCTCACTTTTCATGTATTTTGTTCTCTGTGAAGCACTAAGCAACTGCTCTATTAAATACATAAATCTTAAATGATTTTCTGACTCTGGGCAACGCTTCAGCAAACCCTCAAATACCAGATGTGCAACTACGTCAAACAGCAATTAGTTGGAGCTAACATAATTAGCAGCGTGCAAAAGCAACAGGAAAGCATATTAATCTAATTTCCCCTACATCATTAACATGCAAACATGTCATGAATGGGCATGATACATGACGATGCAAAATGTGAAATTGACTTTTTTTTGAAAGATTGCATTTCACTTGGCTTTTTTTGTATAGGACAGAATAAACAGGGTAAGAGAATCAGTAAAGTCACAGTGCAATGCAAGATATGAATTAATAGTCCCAAATTTCATTCAATAAAAAGCAGGGACAAACATAAACGTTTTAAAGGACTTGAAAGTTGGAGCAGGCCTCAAGTTTTCTGGGAGTTTGTCTTGTAAATCTTGTTCTTTAAACGCCACTGCAAGTATTCTGAAGCTTTAGTCACAGATTATGAATGCAAAATATAATCAACGAATAAATGTTGAATTATATAATATTCTAAATTAAACTACACATCAGTAGGCTACATTAATTAAAATGAGCTCCAACTAAACCAGCTGCAACATTAAAGTGATATGTACATTAATGCGTCAATCATTTTAATTCAATGATATAATATAGTGTATATTTTTTTGAAATAAGCCATTTTGCATAATGACTACTTTTACACATGGTACTTTAAATAGGCCTATATTTTGATGCTTATACTTTTCTACTTTTACTCAAGTAACATTTTAAATGAGTGACTTGTACTTGTAACAGTGTACTTCTACACTGTGGTATTGTTTCTTTTACTTAATAAGTTAAAAATCTGATTCCACCAGTGTACAAGTCTTGATAGTGTTTGAGGGGTGCAATGTGGGTACTCATGTCGACCTCAATATGTCTAAACCCTGGTTACGGCCCTGGATGAGTAGCTACATGACCAAAGACTTTTATGCATGTATTATTTATTATAGTTCTATTACTTTTTTATATTTTATTCAAACCTAAGGAAAGTTGAATGGCCTGCTCTTTCACAGTTACACGGAAGTAGAAATTCCCCCTATGAAAGAAAGAAAATTAGCATAGTGAGAGGGGAAGCAGAAAAAGTAGAAGTGGATACGTAAGCACTACGTAAAGGTTTATTTATGTCTCTTGGCCAATAAAATCTGCTCAGCCGTCATGACGTAACGCGATCTACTCCAGAATAGCGCGCGGCGGAGGAGCAGCCACACTGAGCCGTTTAGCCTCTCTCTCTGGATCATCTCGCCAATGTTTGTTTGTTTATGTGAGATTTGTTCGGTCCGGAGCAAGCCTGGCAGGGGGGATTTGCGGCAGGATGTCGGTGTTAAAAGAGAACCAGTGTTACGGACTGTCCAGCGGTAAACTGAACCGTGGCGGTAACATCTCTGTTTTTCATGTTAAACTCACTGACAGCGCGGCAAGAGCCATTTGCTCCTTTCAAAACGTCAAGGTAGGTTATTTTTTAACAATTTCTCCTCGAAAAATGATCTTAAACGTACAGTAACCGTTGATATTGTTGTACCACTTCGTCAAGGGGACCCTTACTTAACAACAAAGTGGGAAGAAAGGGCGAGGAAGGCGGTTGTTTGCATTTCAGCCGAAGTTCATCCCGGTTGTTGTCTCATACAAGCCTTCCTTAAGCTATGAAATGGAAATACATGTTGCATAATACAGTGCAGAACTGCTTCCCTGTGTGGTGATGCTTGTAACAAGCTGCTGGCCAAGTCGTTACAAGCTGCTGGCAAGTATTATGAATGTTAGTCGAGAAGAGAAGAAAGGAAACAGTGTGTGTGTGTGTGTGTGTGTGTGTGTGTGTGTGTGTGTGTGTGTGTGTGTGTGTGTGTGTGTGTGTGTGTGTGTGTATGTGTGTGTATGTGTGTGTGTATGTGTGTGTATGTGTGTGTGTGTGTGTGTGTGTGTGTGTGTGTGGCATTTTGGTTTGCATTTGACCCAGTTATTCACAAATGAATCAGACACTGCAGGAAGTCTGAGCAGAGGACATTAATGTACACTTCCTCTATTCAGTAATTCCTAGTAACACGGATAGGAAACTCCTCTCCAAAGAAAATGACAGCCACCAGTTTTCTGACAGAAGGTGAAAACCGCACTGCTCCTGTCATACCTCAAGATTTTGCATAATAGCCTACTGTTATGATGAGATAGACAGGAAGGAGGGGAAAACACCTCATCACACAACCTTAACATGCACGCAAGACTGTTGCTGTGCATATATCTAGTTTCTTTATTTAGCTTTAAGTGTGTCTATTCATAACCTACTTGGTCTAATCACAGAGACAAAAAAAAACACATCTACATGTAGCCGGGCCAATCTGAGTACTGGCAGCCACCTCACTCTCTGCACTCATCAACAGGTGGACTCACAAATCCTCTCTATGAAAAGGTCAACTTGAGCCTAGCCATCACATAGTTTCCATCGGTGCTTCAATCGTGTCACTTTGGGACTTTAATTTCTGCCGTTTTCTACAGGCTAATTCACCCCGTCAGAAAGATGACAGGCTGTTATTTCACTCTGTTCACCATATTCTCATGTGATAAGCTGATGTATTTGAGCAGCAGGTTATGGTGACCTTAGCCAGTGCCCTCTTTAAAATGACGTGCAATTTGTTAAATGGGCACATGATGCACAAGTGTCAGGATATGCCAGGGGCACATCCCAGGGGGTACATTGTGGAGTAGCCAACTTACTTTCTTGTAAAAATTGAAATTATGATTTGGTTGAAACCCTTTTATGAACTTGTCTGTGTTTAGGGGAAAATAAGCACTCAAGGCTGATCTTAGATATTTATCATCATTAGGGATGCATCAATCTGATTTACTGGATCAGTATTTGGACAGAAAAAAAGAAAAACAATCAATGCAGCAGAACCAGAGATATCACCTTTTTTAATTTTACGCATTATTTACAAAACTTGGCGCCTGCATTACCCACAATGCAACTCAATCACAGACAGTTCAGCCTGAGATTGGGGTGTGTTATGCTAGAAGTGTCTAATGTAGCCTCTAGCTTCCAGCGGAAGTGGAAACCGTCTACAGAGAGAGCTCTCTTCTTTCAAACTCCATACCCCCAATTTTACTTTATTTTCACACTTGTAGTCTTCAGCCCCAACTGACACTGACTCAAGTGTCGTCACTGAGGCAATTTATTAGATTCCATCAGCTCCCTCTGGAGCCACAAAAGGCTTTATACAACTTTTTGTGCAGTGGTACCCTCTAATACGTGTAAACAGACTTTAATGTGTAAAATTGGAGTTCCCCTTTATGTTCAGATCAGCGCAGACATGAAGAACAACAGCCTACAGACAGAAAAGTAAAAGCAGTAATGAAACCACAATGAAAGAAGATGTAGCACTTGTAGCAGCAGTACAGACCACAAAACATCCTCTGTGTTGTATGTTTTACAGACATCTTTACTGGTCTGTTATCAGTTCTGTGTGTGTGCATGCTTACTGGTGACACACTCTAATCAAATGATCTGTCTTTTTTTCTTCAGGGTTTGTCTTCCCGTCCCGCCATCTGTTTTAATGGCAACAAAGGGGTAAGAGGAACTGGTTGACCTGTTGACATATTCTAATTCAATAACGTCATCTCATGCATGACGATTTGAAAGCTGTTAAATCTAATTGTTTCTCTTGTCTGTATCTCTCTCTCTCTTTCATGTCACAGAGAATCACCATCCCTTGCTCAGAGAATAGAGATGAATTGAGGGTATTCACCTTTGGCGTGACTAACATCGCCCGTGATAATCCAAATGGAAGCTTTGACTGTGTCCAACAGCTCGGCACTGGGTAAAACGCAACAAATAATCATATAAAACGCAGAATCAGTTTACACTTTTTGAATATAGTTAGTTAGTTATGTTTTATTTCTGTGTCATGCCAAACATTTTGGCCCATCCCACATGGGATTACAAGACACCACCAATTTACTTATTTAACAAACATCTTCCTGTCACATATACAAATCATTCGGAGAAATACATGAATACAAATATATATATACATATACATACATGCATGTATATACACGTGTACACACACACACACACACACACACACACACCACACACAACGTTATATATAAGTTAGATTCATTCTGTAATAGTTAGATCTGAAGGCTAACCTTGATCAGGTGGCAAGGTTCAAAATTAAATTGAAAAGCAGACAGCAAACGATGATGTCATTAAAAAATAGGGGAGACCACACATTTCATGGTGCATGTGCTAAATTCAAAACCTACTCATCAGTGCTGTAGGCATGTTCGGTGCACAGTGATTATGTTTACTTACTAAGAGTTAACTGAGCTTCTGGAAAAGTTTCAATATTTTAAAATGTCTCTGCCCCCCTACTGCTGTTTGAAAGTCACCCTCCTGGTGAGATCTTTCTGTCAGACTCTTTAAATGCCAGAAAACCCAGGGTGTTCTGACAGTCCAGGTCTAAGAAGAGTGGAAATGTAGAGAAGTGAGTTTAATAAATGCCAAGAGTTGTGAAAAGTTAAGGAAGTATTCATCAAATCTACTGTTTGAATCCTGACACAAACACAAAAGCGAACTATTGGAGCTTATGCTGTTAAACTACAGATAGATGTCATGTATTTGGTAGTAAAGTAGTCCAGCTGAAAGAACCATACATCTAACTGAACACTACCAAAACATCAGTCAAACAGAGACACACTCAAACACTCATCTTATGTCTTATTGTTGTCAATCATTTGACATAGATAACGCGTAGAAGGAGTCCTGAAAGCTCTGTCAGATCGCTGTCTTGACTCGCTGTCCTCCCTCCTCTCAGTGCTGCCGAGGAGCTGTCATGTCTCGGGGTGATTCAGAAAAAGATGACAGTCAACGCAACAGATGACTCGTACGATAAGGCTCGACAGAGCATGGCCCAAGCTGAGGAGGAGACACGCAGCCGGGGGGCCATTGTCATCAAACAGGGGGGGCGCTTCCAGGGTAGGAAACACAGTCACACTCACACAATCTAGAGACTGCTTGGTTATACAAGAAATAACTCCAGCTAAGGAATAAGACTGGCCTGAAGACAAATGTGTACTGTGCTGATAAAATGCAAGCCACAGTCAGCCATATTGCATTGGTTGCCATAGCAACACATGTTGAAACCAGTGACATGGTAACAGTCAGTCTTTTTTTCTGTATATATATATATATATATATATATATATATATATATATATATATATGAGAGATAGATAGTTATTGTATATAATAATGTAATTTTAAAGGATACAGAGGCTGTATTCTGTACAACATGCTTACCAAAATATACATTCACATGATAAAACCAGGGATTTAGCTTTTTTCTGTCACCGCTGTCTTTCTTCTTCTAACCACCAAACCACTTCCTTCTAAACAGATATTTTAGCCACCGTCATCTTGTTTCAGTAAATACACACGCACACGCACAACACACACACACACACACACACACACACACACACACACACACACACACACTATTTTTGATGATTTTGTCAGTTTAGAGGAAGCCAGAACAAACACTTCCTCACTCACTACATGCTTGTGCAACTACATGGTTATTTCCTAAATTAGATGGCAGCTTTTGCTTACTGAGACGTGTGTGAATGCTTGTAACCCGAATGTGGTTTTCTAAGAGGTGAAATTAGGTCTTTTCTCTTTTTATCCATAATTCTGCCACAGGACAAAACTGGTAATCCACCGATGCCTCTTCCTCTGGTGTCTGATCTTGCCAGATCTAGGCTGAAAAAGCACTTTTTTTATTTATTTTTTTTAATTTATATATATATAACAGGTTTGTACACATTTATTACCGGGAGTTATGTTCATCCTAGTAACTTTCTAATCGTGCAACTTTTTAAGAAAAAAACACAAAAACTACAGCAACAGTTAACTTACCTTTTTTGATGATCATTACCTCAGCCATGCTCAAGCATTTGTTTGCTTTATATGGCAAGTGCAGCTTTTTATGAGATTTTCTCCCCACTTGCAGGCAAGAAGGTAACTGTGCGAGCCCCGGCCCCTGCGCTGGCCAGCCTGACCAAGCCCCGACAATCTTCCCAGTCTCTCCTCAGCAACGTTAAGAGGCGTGTCCAAGTTGGCGTACCCAAGCCAAAGAAAGGTGCCTGTGCTTTAAACAGGAAGAGCGCCGTGGGTGACATGCAGGAGAGGCCGCTCAGGGAGAGAGTAACACATCTGCTGGCTCTGAGGCCATACAAGAGGCCTGAGCTCATCCTGAGGCTGCAGAAAGATGGACTGACAGCAGGAGACAAAGACATGCTGGACTCCGTACTGGTGGAGGTAATTCACTCTCCTCTTTAGCCCAATAAGTGCAGGTCTCGTTAAAAGTAGCGGAAGAACCATTTTGGAGCTTTAGAGACAAACACAAGGGCTGTCATTTTGCAATTTTTTTTTTTTTTTAGTTATGACACTAGTCTACTGTATATCGACGATGTTTCATTTACGGGTTTATATTTCTCTTTTTTTGGAGTGAAATTCATTCTCATCACACACTCGACAGCCATTTTAATTCAGAGCTTGCATCCCTATGTGCACACGTTCCACCAAACAAGTTCCTTTCCGAGGCTATTTTGCTGAGGCACCGTTGTTGTTGTTGGTGCTTAGCGCTGGCCAAGATGATTGTGATTGGTTTAAAGAAATGCCAATAAACCAGAGCACATTTTGCTCCTATCCAGGAATGTTGTGTGGACTAGCCAGACCTTCCTCCGCACCGATGTGGAGATAGGTCCGGCAGTGCGAGACTATTATGACACTAAACATCAAGTTAAAATTTTTGGGCAAGTTAAATATCAGAATCGGAAGCATTATACACTTTTTACACAGTAGTGACATGATGTCACCCTGAAAACAATTGAAACAGATCAAGACAATTAATTTGTTCTCTGAGCACTGAAGATACGTCTTTTTCTCACCTGTTTTATTTTTGTGTGTGTATTTGCACACAGGTTGGCCAGCTCAATAGTAGAGACAACACATTTGTTCTAAAGGACGGTCTGTATAAGGAGCTGCACAAGGACTGGCCAGGCTACACCTCAGGAGACCAGCAGCTTCTGAAACGAATCCTTGTCAGGTAGCACACGATTCTGAGACACTTACCACCATGTTCATATCATGAAAATGTCTGCCATTCACCTAGAAGAAAAGAATATATTTAAAGGAACACAACGACTAATTGGGACTTTAGCTTATTCACCGACTCTTATTCACAGTTAGATAAGTCCATACATACCCTTCTCATCTCCGTGCGTGCTGTAACTCTGTCTGACGGCCCCACCGTTAGCCTAGTTTAGCCCAGATCCTGGAGGTAACCGGCTCCAACTAGCCTACTGCTCCCAATAAGTGACAAAAATAATGCCAACATTTTCCTATTCACATGTTGTGATTTGTATAGTCACAGCGTGTACAAATAACAAGGTCACATGAGACACAGCCATCTTCTAACCGTATACATACTGGGAACTATATTCTCAGAAGGCGAAGCAGTACTACTCTCTGCTCCTCACTACGGGGCTTCTCAGGTGCTGCAAGCAAATCACTCCGCCCAAGTAGCAGAAGTTGCAGTGCTTCGCCTTCTGAGAATATAGTTCCCAGGAGATGAGAAGGGTATGTATGGACTTGTCTAACTCTGGGGGTTACGGTGAATAAGACAAAGTCCCAATAAGTCGCCGTGTTCCTTTTTAAATCATCAAATAAGTTGTGAAATAGAAGGAATCTCACCAAAGGAAGAGAAGAAAAAAAAGTATAATGAGCAATTACAGGAGTTCTAAAATCTACAAATTTAGCACTAGATTTTAAAAACAAGCTTAAGGTTGGTAATAAATGACCAGAATATAGATAAAATGAGGATGTGTGGACTTATGTGTGCATGTGTGAGTAGTTGTGAGAGATTATCCAGTACTATATATGCAATAACAACGTGTAGATTTTGTAAAATTGTTTATTTATCACCTTCCTGTTACTGTGCAGGAGACTGTTTCAGCCCCAACAGAACCTCCTCACTGTTCCAGATGCCCAGGTCAGTCCACTGCGAGACACCCCCAACTCCTCCCCAGTGCACCGTCCAAAACCTTCCCTGCCAGAAGAATACACTGACCCTTTGGCGAGTAAGAAGCCCAGGATATCCCGCTTGTCAGGCAAAGCAGCCAGTGACATGTCAAGAGTGAGGCCGTCTGAACAAGCGGCTGATAAAGACGTCACAGAAGCGACAGGGAATGACGAGCAAAGAAACTCGCTTGATCCTCGAAAGCTTTTTGACTCCTTGTCAGCAGTCTGTCAGCAGGAAGCAGAAGTGGCCAAGAGGCTAGAACAAACTCCCTGTGGTCAGGAGGGACATGAAGTCACAGCAGACCCCCCGCAACCCAACTCTGATCGCTCCCTGCCCCCTCTGATAGTGCCTGATCTGAACAGACACACAATCAAAAGGAAGAAGAGCAAACACAAACACAGAGATCAGGTGAGAAAAACACTTTTTATTTAGTTGTATAGGTTTTTTGTTTCACGTGATGCATTGGAAACCGGGATTTTGTTTTTGATTGTCAAGGAGAAGGATAGGTGGAGAGACAGGAAAGAACGGAGAAAGGATCGCAGTTCAGAGGATCCAAACAGTGAAGTCTCGGCGGACTGCATAGGTGAGTGCCGTTAGCTGTTGACGAGTGACTTTACAAGTCAATTGTTTAGGATTTTCAAATGGTTTGACATTGTTTCTTTTTTATTTATATTTTTTTGTTTGACTCTAATGTGCTTCAAGCGGACCATGACACAGCAGACTATCTACTGTAAGTACACTTATTAGTTCTCGTGTGTGTGTGTGTGTGTGTGTGTGTGTGTGTGTGTGTGTGTGTGTGTGTGTGTGTGTGTGTGTGTGTGTGTGTGTGTGTGTGTGTGTGTGTGTGTGTGTGTGTGTGCACCGAAAATGCTTTTTTTTTTCTCACACTTTTTGCAGTTCAAAACTTCTGCAGGTTGTTAACATGGCATGCTGTAGGTGGGTATTTTACAGATCTGATCATAGTGTCTTTTTATGTTCTCTGCACAGGAAGTACACAGTGATTTGCAGTCAGGACCAGAGACAGAGGTACAAGCAGGACTTTAACACAGAGTACAGCGAGTACAGAGATTTACATGCTCGTATTGACGGAGTGACGCGGCAGTTCATGGAGCTCGACACGCAGCTCAAACGGCTACACCATGAATCTCATAAATACAAGGTAAAAAAACAAACATGAAGACATTTATTTTGACTGCCGTTAAATTACTTAAGCCACAGAGGGCTTTTAAAGAGATAATCCGCATAAAATCTTAGTTTAGAGCAACGCTCATCCCCTGCATTTTCCAGTCTTTATTTCATAAAAATAATACATGATAAATCCACTAAATTCTGTCATAAGCTCTGTGGTTGCACCAGAGGTAACACATAAAGTCATATGTTTGCAAAATAATAACTAAACAACCCTAACCCTAAACAAAATCCACAGTTCAGTACCCCGAGAAAACATTTTTATTCTGAAAGTGTAACCTTAAATGGTGCTTCGTGGGATATAATTCTTACTGTAGAATTTAAGGCACTTAAACATCGGCATATGGTCACATAAATATCAATATGTCAGTAATTGTCAATTGTTATTACATTAAAGGAGCCCTGTGGAGTTTTCTTTTAAACAAACAAAGGTTATGTTTACATTCACTGTTTGTTCTTGACTAACAAATGCGTTGAAATCATTTCCTTCCTCATCAAATATTTCCAAAGCCTTCTTTTAACAGCAGAGTTAAAGTGGTTTGAAATATTTCTACGGGTGATTTAAGTTTTGCTCTTTTGTTTTCCATCACATTCATATAATTAGGAACGTCCCATAGTCTGGTCACATTTTTAGTTTTACGACATTTAACAAACAAACATTATAGAAGTTATGTAAATGTCTACTTGTATTAATTCATTCTATTCCTCTTGCAGACGGTTCGTAATCAGATTCTTCAAGAATATCGCAAAATTAAAAAGGTAACAACTTTCTTAAAGGTGTGATAGAATGATTATATAGGGTATTTCACACTGTTCCTTAAGGTCTCCTAATAGGGTATGTAACATTGATTGGGCTGAAAATGGCCCGGTTGCTATTTTATGGGCCCTTATGCATCCCTGTGTTTTGGCCTTATTTGGAATGAGAGCTTTTCGCTGATTGGTTGAGCGAACCACATACCTATACATTGGAGACGAGACAGCAGGTCTCATATTTCAGACACTGCAACGTTTCGTTACTAAATTCACTTCTGAGACTTTTTTATGCGAGAAATCAACTATATAAAGCTCAAATATGGGCGGTTTTACAAAAATGTATAGCTAATTGCAAATTTGGTAAGACGTGTCGGACTTCAGGAGCTCCACACAGTCTGACGAGACAGCGGCAGCCCGCTTTGCTCCATACCCAGGGCAAAGTCACTGTTTCTGGGTTACTGGACTACCGGGGCTCCACGGAGCTGGCCGGCTGCCGGCATAACTATAGTATATTTACAGTTTGAATTTCGTCACGCCACTTATATTACAGCTACCCTAAGGTCTTACAAAGCTAACACTTCAATTTAATGCATTTTTGTGAATGTGAGGGGTTTCGTTAGCTGCTAGTGTCCCTTCAATCCTATTGGTAAAGATTGCAGCTAGCTAGCTACACTTTCAGCATAACTATAGTATATTTACACTTTGAATTTCGTCAAGGCATGTATAACACAGCTACCCTAAGGTCTTACAAAGCTTAGCTAACACTTTTGCCGGCCGTGACGGAGATCCATCTAGCTCACAGCGGGCCGGGGTCTGTGAAGGAGGATACGCCGGGCGGCGAGGATACGCCGGGCGGCGAGGATACGCCGGGCGACGAGGCAGCACCGGCCGCTGTCACGTTAGCCTGATGAGCTCCTGCTGAACTCCGACACAGAGTCGGACAAAATTTGCAATTAGCCATGAATTTTTCGTAAAACGGCACATATTTGACCTCTAAATAGTTGATTTCTCGCATAAAAAAAGTCTCAGAAGTGAATTTAGTAATTAAATAGCAGACAAACAATGTATAAAATTTCTGAGATCTGCGTGACCTAGATTCAGAAGACTAAGCTGACCTCAGGTCAGTGGTGTAGCCTATGTAAATGTTGGGGCGTGACAAAGACTAGAGACTAGAGCCAAATAAGGTAGGAGTTGAGGAGTTGACGTCAACTATGAGCTTTGTTGAGATTCGCCCGGTTTTCAGCAGCAGTTTCAAATTGTGAGATTTGCAGAGGAAAGTGGTGTCAATGGAATTTTGAGGTTCTATGTATGTCCTATTTACCCACCAAACTGTCGTTTTTCAACTATGACAAGGTAAAATCGGTTTTGCATTCTATCACCCTTTTAAGACTTGATTCCAAGATTGCTGCATGGGGCAACTCCACTCCTCTCTTTTGCTGTTCAAAAAATTAAGTCTTTTTTTTTGTCTCTTTAGTCTAACCCTAACTACAACCAGGACAAGACTCACTGTGAATATCTACACAACAAACTGGCCCACATCAAGAAGCTTATATCGGCGTACGACCAACAACAGCTCTGACTGTGAGACGAGTGAACCTGATGACAATGATCACCCTGAGGCTGGGGAGGCTCGCGCTGCTGGATGCCATCAAGCTGGAAATCTATGGTC
Source organism: Sander lucioperca (assembly GCF_008315115.2). Taxonomy (NCBI): domain Eukaryota; kingdom Metazoa; phylum Chordata; class Actinopteri; order Perciformes; family Percidae; genus Sander; species Sander lucioperca. The sequence goes on along the minus strand of NC_050190.1, from coordinate 21,764,050 downwards.
TTCATGGCTAAACGACGTCTCACAAGACCTGTTCGAAATGTGACAGAGGTTGGGAGTCATTTGTGAATAGCATTTGTTTTTGCAGGATAGACAGTATGCTGGAGTTTGTTGGCCACTTTTGACCTACTTATCATCCCTCTCCTGCGTCTCATGAAATATATGTGCAAAGTATTCCTCTGTTTGAAAATCTTTGAAAAAGAATGGTTCAACCAATTGGCTGCTACAACAGTGACATGATACTGCCAAGGACACATGGAGTAACTATAGTTTTTACTGAGGCTCTTGAAGCTAAAAGTAAGCTCTCACTCTTAAGAAATGCACACAGGTACATGTGGAGATCAGGTGCTAAGACTAAAAACATTTGTAGATTCCCATCACACATTTTAGTTTTGTTTGTGAATCAAATCAATTTGGGTATTTGCTTTTGTGTTCTGTTAGACGAGTCAGCATTAACGATTAGTCAAAACCATGAGATAACTGCACGCTGTACATACCCAGACAGCTCATATGAATGTCAGCTGGGATGCAGATGTGCACATCCTGAGAAGACCTCTGTTCTGTGAGTTTGGTGAATTGAGACTGTATCAGTGTTGTTGTGTCAGTACTTCTCAGTTCAGGCCTGATCTGCTTAGTAATGACTTCTGAAGGTATTGCCAGTGCCTGAAATGTTTTGTAATTCTGGACTGGTTTCATAGTATTCCACTGGTGTTGGCCCTCATGTGGCTTTCCTGGATCACAAAAGACTGTTATGTTAAACACAATGTGAACTTGAAGTAGTATTCAGGGAATTTACAGTATGAGCTTCAGTACTGGAAGTTAAGGAGTCATTGTTACTGTTTGTTTATTTAGGATCCTCATTAGCTCCTGCATTGCAGGTGCTGTTCTTTCTGAGGTCCTTACTGTAGGCCGAGACGATGAAGAATTAAGAAATAAAAAGATTTTGTTGCATGCTTTGTACTTTACAGAATGCATGAGAAATAAATCAGAAGTTTTGTCAGTTTCAAATAAATTAATTTGTATTCATTTTGTATGAACTTTTTTATATATAATGATTTTCTTTTACAAGGTTAGTCTGTATATTTGTTTTATACAGTAGGTATGCCAGACATTTCTTGACCATTTGCATTAGTACAATTCAAGTCCTAGTTAAATTATACCCATTTCAAGCAAACTGTCTGGGGAATAATGAAATCAACTAAAATTTAGTTTTTTTGCAGTCCAGGCAGCAGGGGGGAAAGACAGATTATCCCTCGCGGTGAAGTAAAAAGTGAGTAATTAATTATTTTCTCTCTAAAATCTCAACTGAAGTGACTTTATTTTTCACAGTCATCATTGGCTGCACAGTCATGACGAAAGGCTCACAGCAATTGGTTCAATCTCAAAGACGGCTTCTCATTGGTCCATTGTCATCTCCATGACCTTTCACCCCCGTCAACCACAGCAGCGTCCTGCTAGTTGTAAACATGACTGGCATGCTTAAGTAACTTAGCTGCTCTTGAACTTTGTGACAGCTTTCGCACTGAGATATGACACGAAAAAAGACACACGGACAGAAAGATGCTGGTTGTTAGGTGAACGTTTATGGTAAGTAAATAAATAAATTGCCCGCTATTTTCTTGTCAAACAGTGTGCTAATCGAGCTAAGCTAACTGAAATGACAGCTCCATCAGCTTTTAGCTCTCAATAAATTAACGCTTATTGTGGCGAAAACAGCGATGAAAAGCAATGCCAGTTTGCCAGCAGTTTATTAACATAAACGGTAAATGCGTTGTACTCGGGGAAGCGGCTTGTGAACAGATTCTTTTATAGTGCAATAACAATATATTAACGTTAAATTCAGAGACCACTCAAGTATGATGACATAGTCCCCTTAAAAACAGCATAGACCAGCTTAAGGTGGTTGCTGGTGTTAGCTAGTGTTAGGCAGGTTTAGTTGGTTTACCAAGCAGATTTTCTCAGCATGGTTAACGTTACTACTTGAATCATGTAAAAACATTTCACAATATAATGTAGAGAGAAATAAAGTGGCCAGGCCAGGGGTATGTGTCTAATTTGATGTAGAGGATTGAAAATGAATCTGTCCTGAAATGGCACAAACGTCAAATCCCACATTCAGATATATCAATATATTTATTTTTTGAATGTATTAACTTACAGAGAATTTGTGTCCACACGTGTAAGAAATAAATAAATCTTATTTTTGTTCAGGCATCTCTATGAAAGCATAGACAGGCTATGAGGATGTTCTCTCTAACAGAACACTGAAATTCAGACACCAAAAATGAAGATTTAAAATTCACATGATCCAAAGTTCAGGTGACCAAACTGCAATTTCTATATTCATTTGTGACACCCTTCCTAAAAAACTACGGGACCCTGATGTCAATATATACATTGATATATTGACATCAGGTTCCCATAGTTTTCCAAGTCCTTCCAGAACTTTTCAGTATGTGGACAGCTAATGAATACGTTTGTTAAGTTCAGACCATTATTGTCCCTCAATGGGAAATTCGATATGCAGTAGAAGGCAAAACCACAAACACAACATACAAGGACATTTATCACAACAGTTACAGAAAACAACTAAATAGAAACGAGTGATCTGTTTGTTAAAAGTATCAAACCATTCTAATGGAAGCCATGAGAAAGTGCTGGTAAGCAGTGCAGTCAAGGGTTAGTGCAAATTAAGCGCTGTTATTGCACTTTGAACAAAGAAAATTTTAAAATGCTTGCTTTTTATCCTGGGGAACCTGTATCTTTGCCCAGAAGGGAGAAGGACAAATTCTTCTAAGAGTCGGTGGTCCAGGCTGGCTAAGACACTGCCTTCTGCAAAACTTGTCTGTCTATACTCATATTCTACATTACAGGAGGACAGTACTCTGAGACTACATTATAGCATTGGCTTGCTAACTAACAGACATTAGCTACAAAGCTGACAAATGAGTAGGGACATGTAGTTTAGTTGTAATTTACCCAGCTGCTCCACATAGCTAGTCCCTACTCCATACCAGGTAAATAATAATTAGAATATCAGCTGAGAGGTTAACCAGCTGCTCTCTTGAGGAACAGATTTATGATTCATTCCATGTCTTTTCTGCAGTTTCCCCGCCTACACCCCAGTCATGGCAGGGATTTTCCAAAGAACACTAAGACTGAGGACAGCTCTCAGTAATCTGAGCCTCCATAGCACCTTCTCATTAACAGCCACAGCCAGACTTTCACCTGTGGGCCTCCGCAGTCCATTTCTTCCCGCTAGCTCATGGCAGTTTGGAGTCTGCTGTCGAACGCTGCACACTGGGGCAGACAGGCCCGAGCCATCCCTTGCTGCAGCCCCAGACAGGCTGCCTTTCTCCAGAATAACCCAGGAAGATTTAGCCTTCTTCAGGAAGATCCTACCAGGACGAGCCATCACTGATACGGACCTGCTGGAATCCAGTAATGTGGATTGGCTCAAGTCAGTGAGAGGTGAGAAATGAATTTCAGTCCATTTCTTACACCATTTCACTGATGGTAAAAGCGTTCATTTCTCTGTTCATACATATTCTGCAGGTTCCAGTGAAGTGTTGCTGAGACCTCAAACAACAGAGGAAGTTTCTCAAATTCTGAAGTAAAGAACACATAGTGTGTGGAACGGACAAATACACAAGTGACGGGTTTTTGAGGTGGTTAAAGCTGTTGCATTCCCTCTCCTGTAGGTATTGTAACAGTCATAATTTGGCGGTGACCCCTCAAGGAGGTAACACTGGGCTGGTCGGGGGCAGCGTGCCAGTTTATGATGAGGTCATCCTCTCCACTGCCCTAATGAACAACATTCTTACCTTTGATAGTATCTCTGGTAAGTCTTAAAATACTGAACTTTTACCCCAAATGATTCTTTATAAAAATAAAAAAAGTGTTATGTATTTATAGCATATTTGACTAATCTTTAGAGATTATTTGCGTCAGGCATTCTGACCTGTCAGGCAGGTTGTGTTTTGGAGAACTTGTCCCTTTACCTGGAGGAGAGAGACTACATCATGCCACTTGATCTGGGGGCGAAAGGCAGTTGCCACATTGGGGGAAACGTGGCAACGAATGCAGGTGGACTCCGTCTGCTGCGATACGGCTCCTTACACGGGACTGTGCTGGGTCTGGAAGTGGTGAGTGGAGTAAATAAATGAGGGACTTTGATATTCCTTAACAAGTATTATATTAAACAAAAGCTAAAGGACGTAAGCACTGATATAATGTTTGTGTGTTGATGTATGTACAGGTGTTGGCAGATGGGCAAGTGCTGGACTGCTTGGCCACACTGCGGAAAGATAATACAGGATATGATCTCAAACAGCTCTTCATAGGGTCAGAAGGCACACTGGGGGTCATCACTGCAGTGTCCGTCCTGTGTCCACGGAAACCCAAATCTGTTAATGTGGTTTTTCTGGGTATGATTTTCTCATTGCTTCATTTTGACACTATTATTGGCAATTGTTGATAAGCACGTGTGCAGAAAGTTAAAGGTTCCCATGACTGATTTTATTCTCTTAAATTCCTGTTAGGCTGTGAGACCTTTGAACAGTTGCTGAAGACATTTCAGCTCTGCAGGGGCATGCTGGGAGAAATTCTGTCGGCCTATGAATTCCTGGACAGTGAATGTATGCAGCTGCTGAATATGCACCTCAAACTACCCAATCCCATCTCTGGTAGGCACACGGATGCACAGTTTATAAAGCAAATAAACACACACACACACACATACACATGACAAACTCTTTCTTCCATCTTGCAGATTGCCCATTCTACGTTGTCATAGAAACGTCTGGATCTGACCCAACACATGACGGGGAGAAACTCCACAATTTCTTAGAGGAGGCGATGACATCATCATTGGTTACTGATGGGACTGTGGCAACCGAAGACTCAAAAATAAAGGTTTTGTTTCTTTTTTTTTTAAACCTTTATTTATTCAGGGGAGGTTCACTGAGAGGCAGCCTCTCTTTTGCAGGAACGCCCTGATCACATTCACACCTGGGAGCTGCCCAGTACAACCACAGTCTGATCTGCTGGCCACTGAAGCGGTTGGGGTTAAGTGCCTTGCTCAAGGGCACCTCAGTGGTGGTAATGAGGGAGGAACAAGTGCTGTTCTTTCACTTTCCCCACCCAGATTTTATCCTGTCAGTCTGGGGATTGAACCGACGACCTCCCGGTCACAAGCTCGCATCTCTAACCTTTAGGCCACCACTGCCCCCGCTTATCTTTTAAAGAATAAGTCTGTTTGATATTTTTGCGTATCCAAATCGTGATAAAGCATATTCCTCTGTGCTATAGGGCTCCGTTGTTGTCTACGATTAAAAAGGCATCATTGAGCCACATCGTTGCACTAAGTGACAGCTCCTTCATTGCAATAAACATGGCCACTGCAATTTATTTGGAGTGAATCCCACCACACCATCCTGCTGCTGTAAAAACATAGTTCAGTAAACAAATCCGCAGCTGAGAATAGTCCTCAACAAATACACAATTTAATCCTGTTTGAGTCATGTTTGCTAAAAAACTACAATGTCTAGTTGTTTTTGGAAATGATGTAACATTTGTATGAATAAAAGCATACACGTGTGACTTGTTTTTAAAGATTTAAGTCTTCAGTAGGAACAAATATGCTTCGGACTGAGTGCCACAGACGGTATGGAAATCGGAAAGTATTAAGAGACGCATTGTTGGTTCTTTTTATGGGATTCATTGACAATAATAATATAATAATTCGTAAAAGCTTTTGACCTAAACTTAAGTAATCACTTTCATATTAGGGTTGTTTAATCAATACTTCTGTGGTGACTCAAGAATCCGCCCATTTTAAATTTTTTGATGATGTAATCAACCTTTCCATTTACACCTTTTCAGGCACTGTGGTCGATGCGTGAACGTATCACGGAGGCGCTGACTCACGATGGCTTCAATTACAAGTATGACATCTCACTTCCGGTGGAGCGGATCTACCAGCTGGTGACAGACATGAGGGAGCACCTGGGGGGGCGAGCCAAGCGTGTGGTGGGATACGGACACGTAGGTAAGACCAGAAGATGGAAAGACATGAAAAAAAGTCTGTATATATCAGGAGGGAAGTAATGGCCTGCTAGCATAAAATATGACTTCTTGGTAACAATGTTTATTACTATACCTACAACAACTCATTCTCCATTCTGAAATACTTTTATGTGTACAAAAATACCAAGTTTTTGAGTAAATGTGGTATTTAAGTGAGTTACACACGCCTCGCTGCAAATTGTCCCTTCATCTCTTTCCATCTGTACTTTAAGGAGATGGAAACCTCCACTTGAACATCACCTCTCCTGCCAAAGACCCTGCTCTTCTCGCTGCCATCGAGCCCTTTATCTACGAGTGGACGGCCAGCTGTCAAGGCAGCATCAGTGCAGAGCACGGACTGGGCCTGAAGAAGAGGAACTATATCTACTACAGTAAACCCAGGCAGGCTGTGGCTCTCATGGGTAATATCAAGGCCATGCTGGACCCCAAGGGCATTCTCAACCCATACAAGACTCTTCCAGATAACCTGAAATGACCCAAACTGTCTCACTGCTGAGACACATGGGTTAAGAGGGAATATATACAGAGCTCATGCAGACCCCAATTTTAGCTATGATCGTATTGCCATATGGTTTTGGTGTCAGTTTATGCCCTTTTCCTGCGATACCTTTTTCACTCCTTTAGTGCCGAGCTGCAGGTTTAGCACGTAGTTTCATTGCCATCTGCACAAAGCATCACTTTCAGAATGACTTCAACACTTCAACAAGCTGCTTACTTTGTTCTGTAGCAGTCTCTGGAGGAATTACAAGTGAAGTTACTGCTAAATGTTAATCAAGCTTTAGTCCTCCTGCCCACTCCTTATTCCATAGAAACTCCGAGGTTTAGATCTAAAATTGTATAATATATGAAAAACATCAAACATATTTTTCAGTATTGCTGAGAGGATGTGGGTGAATTATCATAATTGACATCTGTAGGCAGTGGTTTGCCTCCTAGTAGCTGCTAGAGGGCAGACAGAACAATTACAGTAATGTCTGCATATACAGTATAAGGTCTTGTGCATTTTAAAATTGTGTCAATATACAATGTACATATGAATCTGACTATTGTTTTAAATGAAAATATTGAACCTGTATTTGTGTATTTGTTGAAATACTTTTCTCATAACAGTCTGGCTAAACCTTAGGCAAGTGTGCAGTAAATGTTTTATTACATATGAAATCATTTGTGAACAGTTGTAACTGCACAACTAAGCAACTGTATCTGTTTCTAAAATGAAACTTGAATAAATGAATTGAATCAATTTTCCAAATGAATACAGTGTTTTTCTTGTTATTTAGGCAACTTGTACAGTGTTGCATGCTGGGACATGGAGTTAATGGAAGCCCACCTCGCCACAGAAAACAACTTTACCGCCAATATCTTAAAACAATGTCAGATCTAGCACTAACAAGTCTTCCTTGATTCCTCTCTTCTTGCACAGAAGAGCCACAGCGAGTTTATGAAGTGTGCCAAGCAGAGAAAATCATATTCTTATATTATACGATGCAGACTAATGCCTTTTGGCAGGTACTTTATACTTTACTATGACTTTTTATGACATACTATACTATGACTTTTTGAAATTTTTACGACATACTATACAATGACTTTTTATGACTTTTTTTTTTTTTTAAACTACACTTTATTCCAGAAAGCATATACAGATAATGACAAATGAAATAAAGCACATAAAGGTTATGACAAATGAAATATTTTTCCCAGAATTATGACAAAATTGTTATCACTTACCTCCGAGCCCTTTTCCATTATGATTGTTCCCCTAGTACATAGAACGTAGTAACAGTACAGTGGTTCTTAAGAGGCAGGTACACAGCTCATTTTTGGCACAGACTTAGTAAACTCTGTATGATTGGAGACCATTTATGACTTATTTTTGGTATACCACTATGAACATATGCATTTAACTTTTTTCTACCATCTATGCTTTTTAAAATATTAAGCTTTCTCTTTCTACATTAAAAGCCAATGGAGCAAACTTCAAATCCTCTTCAGGCTTCTTCCAATGCGAAATGCTACTCCTCCCACATACTTTCACATACAGACGGCATTCAAACTTTAAAATATTCACAAAAACCTTCAGCTATTAGAAAGTGATTCCGCTTTTTAATATCTTTTTTTATTTTTTTTACAGTTTTTGTGTTATCACTGTTTAAGTTTAGTGCTTCTTTCAGGCTTTTTCTGCATTTAAAATGGGTGTGTATTGTGTGACTTGTGTGTGGAGTTTGCATGTTTTTCCAGACTTTCTATGACATGCTGACTTTTTTAAGACTTTTTTCAACATACTATACTATGAATATTTTTGATATAGTATGCTATAAATTTTTTCGAAATAATATACTGTCACTTTTTTATCACTTTTTTTCAACTGTTATACTTTGACTTTTCTATGACCTTTTGCGGCATACTATACTATGACTTTTTATAAATATTTTCGACATGCTATACTATGACTTTTTACGACTTTATTTGACATAATGTACTATGACTTTTTATGACTTTTTGCAGCATACTATACTATGACTTTTTTATCACTTTTTTGAAATACTACACTATGACTTTTTCAATTTTTTCGACATGGTATACTGTGACTTTTCTATGACTTCATTCAACATAATATGACTTTTAATAACTTTTTGCTGCATACTACACTATGACTTTTTATCAATTTTTTTCAACATACAATACTATGACTATTCTATCACTTGTTTCGACATGCTATACTATGACTTTTTTGACATTCTATGTTATACTTTTTTCGAGAAACTATTCAATGACTTTTTTCGACATGCTATTCTATGACTTTTTTATCACTTTTTTTCGACATGCTATACTATGACTTTTTTTTATCACTTTTGTCGACATACTATACTATGACTTTTTCAACATACTATACTATGACTTTGACTTATGAGGTCAGTGAACATGAATATGTCAAATATGCCAGGAAAACAGTCCCAGACTAGAGAAGTTGGGGTGGAGTGTAGTTAGTGGCACATAAGGCAAAAGCAGGTTTTAAGATCACATGGTCGTGGGTTCAAGCCATAATATATTTTAAGGTCTAACAGTGAACATGAAGATGTCAAATATGCCATGAGAACAATCCCACAATTTGAGAAGTTGGGGTGGAGGGTAGTTAGTGGAACATTAGATGGAAGTTAGTTTTAAAAACACAAAGGTTGTGGGTTCAAACCTCACAAGGTACAATGAATGTTAAGGTCAAACAGTGAACATGAATATGTCAAATATGTCAGGAGAACAATTCCTAGAGTAGAAAGGTTGGTGTAGAGGGTAATTAGTGGCATATAAAGCAAAAGTTGGTTTTAAGAACACAAAGGTTGTGGGTTCAAACCTCACAAGGGGCAATATATTTTAATGTCTAGCAGTGAACATGAAGATGTCAAATACACCAGGAGAACTGCTTTAACTGTAAAACAGTTGGGATAGAGGGTAGTTCATGGAACATAAGGCCAAAGCTGGTTTTAAAAATGCAAAGGTTGTGGGTTCAAAGCATGATGAACTTTAATGTCTGGAGTAGAGCAGTTGGGGTAGTGGGTAGTTCATGGCACATAATGCAAAAGCTGGCTCAGTGATCAGTAAAAGGATAGGGGGGGGAAAGGCTAAATTAACTTAATTTGACATGCTATACTATGACTTTTTCAACATACTATACTATGACTTTTTTGTCACTTTTCTTCGACATACTATACTATGACTTTTTCGACATACTGTACTATGACTTTTTCGTCATGATATACTATCACATTTTTTATCACTTTTTCGACATGCTAAACTATGACTTTTTTATCACTTTTTTTCGACATTCTATGCTATACTTTTTTCAACATACTATACTATGACATTTTTATCACCTTTTTCAACATACTATACTATGACTTTTTTATCACTTTGTTTCGAATTTTTTGACATTCTATACAATGACTTTTTTCGACATACTATACTATGACATGCTATACCACATGTGTCAAACTCAAGGCCCGCGGGCCAAATCAGGCCCCTCACAGATTATTATCTGGCCTGCATATCAATTTAGGTTCATAATACATTTTGGCCCACCTAGTTTTTGTTGGTTTTTCTGACATTGTTGTAATTGTTTTTGACGATTTGTAACTTTTCCGACGTTGTCACTTTTGCCGAAGTTTTTGTCACTTTGTTTTAGGGCACTTTTTTCTATGATGGCGGAGAAACTTTTTCCTGACTTCTTTAGGACTTTATATCGACCAAACTGTAAGTGAGAAGTCTATATGACACACGCAATAATACAGTCAAAGATATTTGACTTTTTCGATTAAATAAAAGCATATCAATAAACTAAACATGTCGGCCCTTGATGTGATTCTTATTTTCCAGTGTGGCCCTTAGTGAAGTTGAGTTTGACGTCCCTGTGCTATACTATGACTTTTTGAATCACTTTTTTGGACATACTATACTATAACTTTTTTATCACTTTTTTTTGAAAGACTGTACTATGACTTTTTCGACATACTATACTATGACTTTGTGGACATACTATACTATGACTTTTTCGACATGCTATACTATGCCTTTTTTATCACTTTTTTTGACATGCTATACTATACTATGACTTTCTATGATTTTATTTGACATAATATACTATGACTTTGTGGACATACTATACTATGACTTTTTCGACATGCTATACTATGACTTTTTTAGCACTTTTTTTGGACATACTATAGTATGACTTTTTTTGACATACTATACTATGACTTTTTCGACATACTATACTATGACTTTTTTGACATACTATACTATGACTTTTTCGACATACTATACTATGACTTTTTTAGACATACTATACTATGACTTTTTTGACATGCTATACTATGACTTTTTCGACATGCTATACTATGACTTTTTCGACATGCTATACTATGACTTTTTCGACATGCTATATGACTTTTTCGACATGCTATACTATGACTTTTTCGACATACTATACTATGACTTTTTCGACATGCTATACTATGACTTTTTCGACATACTATACTATGAGTTTTTCGACATAATATACTATGACGTTTTTTGACATGCTATACTATGACTTTTTCGACATACTATACTATGACTTTTTCGACATAATATACTATGACTTTTTTTGACATACTATACTATAATTTTTTTGACATGCTATACTATGACTTTTTATCACTTTTTTTAACATACTATACTATGACTTTGTCGACATGCTATATGTGACTTTTTTATGACGTTTTTTTTCAACATGCTATAGAATGACTTTTTCGACATGCTATACTATGACTTTTTCGACATACTATACTATGACTTTTTCGACATACTATATTATGACTAGTGTGGCCCTTAGTGAAGTTGAGTTTGACGTCCCTGTGCTATACTATGACTTTTTGAATCACTTTTTTGGACATACTATACTATAACTTTTTTATCACTTTTTTTTGAAAGACTGTACTATGACTTTTTCGACATACTATACTATGACTTTGTGGACATACTATACTATGACTTTTTCGACATGCTATACTATGCCTTTTTTATCACTTTTTTTGACATGCTATACTATACTATGACTTTCTATGATTTTATTTGACATAATATACTATGACTTTGTGGACATACTATACTATGACTTTTTCGACATGCTATACTATGACTTTTTTAGCACTTTTTTTGGACATACTATAGTATGACTTTTTTTGACATACTATACTATGACTTTTTCGACATACTATACTATGACTTTTTTGACATACTATACTATGACTTTTTCGACATACTATACTATGACTTTTTTAGACATACTATACTATGACTTTTTTGACATGCTATACTATGACTTTTTCGACATGCTATACTATGACTTTTTCGACATGCTATACTATGACTTTTTCGACATGCTATATGACTTTTTCGACATGCTATACTATGACTTTTTCGACATACTATACTATGACTTTTTCGACATGCTATACTATGACTTTTTCAACATACTATACTATGACTATTTTGACATACTATACTATGAGTTTTTCGACATAATATACTATGACTTTTTCGACATACTATACTATGACTTTTTCGACATAATATACTATGACTTTTTTTGACATACTATACTATAATTTTTTTGACATGCTATACTATGACTTTTTATCACTTTTTTTAACATACTATACTATGACTTTGTCGACATGCTATATGTGACTTTTTTATGACGTTTTTTTTCAACATGCTATAGAATGACTTTTTCGACATGCTATACTATGACTTTTTCGACATACTATACTATGACTTTTTCGACATACTATATTATGACTTTTTCGACATGCTATACTATGACTGTTTTGACACACTGTGCTATAATTTTTTCAATATGATATACTATGACTTTTTTTATCACTTTTTTTCTACATACTATACTATGACTTTGTCGACATGCTATATGTGACGTTTTTTTCACCATGCTATACTTTGACTTTTTGACATGCCATACTATGACTTTTTTAGCACTTTTTTTGGACATACTATACTATAACTTTTTTGGACATACTATACAATGACTTTTTCGACATACTATACTATAACTTTTTTGGACATACTATACTATGACTTTTTTGACACACTGTGATATCATTTTTTCAACATGCTATACTATGACTTTTTTTAGCACTTTTTTTGGACATACTTTACTATAACTTTTTTCGACATCCTATACAATGACTTTTTCGACATACTATACTATGACTTTTTCGACATGCTATACTATGACTTTTTTGACACACTGTGATATAATTTTTTCAACATGCTATACTATGACTTTTTTATCACTTTTTTTTCAACATACTATACTATGACTTTGTCGACATGCTATATGTGACTTTTTTATGACGTTTTTTCGACATGCTATACTATGACTTTTTTATCACTTTTTTTCAACATACTATACTATGACTTTGTCGACATGCTATATGTGACTTTTTTATGACGTTTTTTTCGACATGTTATACTATGACTTTTTTTAGCACTTTTTTTGGACATGCTATACTATGACTTTTTCGACATACTATACTATGTCTTTTTCGACATGCTATACTATGACTTTTTTAGCACTTTTTTTGGACATACTATACTATGACTTTGTGGACATACTATACTATGACTTTTTCGACACGCTATACTATGACTTTTTTATCACTTTTTGACATACTATACTATGACTTTTTTGACACACTGTGCTATACTTTTTTCGACATGCTATACTATGACTTTTTTATCACTTTTTTGACATACTATACTATGACTTTCTATGATTTTATTTGACATAATATACTATGACTTTGTGGACATACTATACTATGACGTTTTCGACATGCTATACTATGACTTTTTTGACATACTATACTATGACTTTTTTAGCTCTTTTTTTGGACATACTATACTATGACTTTTTTCGACATACTATACTATGACTTTTTCGACATACTATACTATGACTTTTATGACATACTATACTATGACTTTTTCGACATGCTATACTATGACTTTTTCGACATACTATACTATGACTTTTATGACATACTATACTATGACTTTTTTCGACATACTATACTATGACTTTTTCGACATACTATACTATGACTTTTATGACATACTATACTATGACTTTTTCGACATACTATACTATGACTTTTTCGACATACTATCCTATGACTTTTTTCAACATACTATACTATGACTTTTTTTGACATACTATACTATGACTTTTTCGACATACTATACTAGGATTTTTTTGACATACTATACTATGACTTTTTCGACATGCTATACTATGACTTTTTCGACATACTATACGATGACTTTTTTGTCATACTATACTATGACTTTTTCGACATACTATACTATGACTATTTTGACATACTATACTATGAGTTTTTCGACATGCTATACTATGACTTTTTCGACATACTATACTATGACTTTTTTGACATACTATACTATGACTTTTTCGACATACTATACTATGACTTTTTTCGACATATTATACTATGACTTTTTCGACATACTATACTATGACTTTTTAAGTCATACTATACTATGACTTTTTCGACATGCTATACTATGACTTTTTCGACATACTATACTATGACTTTTTTTGACAAACAATACTATGACTTTTTCGACATGCTATACTATGACTTTTTCGACATACTGTACTATGACATTTTCGACATGCTATACTATGACTTTTTTCGACATACTATACTATGACTTTTTCGACATACTATACTATGGCTTTTTTGACATGCTATACTATGACTTTTTCAACATACTTATACTATGACTTTTTTGACAACCTATACTATGATTTTTTCGACATGCTATACTATGACTTTTTTGACACACTGTGCTATAATTTTTTAGACATGCTATACTATGACTTTTTTATCACTTTTTTTCAACATACTATACTATGGCTTTGTCGACATGCTATACTATGACTTTGTGGACATTATACTATGACTGTTTCGACATGCTATACTGTGACTTTTTTATCACTTTTTTTGACATGCTGTACTATGACTTTTTAATCACTTTTTTCGACATACTATAGTATGTTTTTTTTCTCATTCTATACAATGTCTTTCTTCAACATAGTATACTATGACTTTTTTATTACATTTTTTCGACATACTATACTATGACTTTTTCGACATACTATACTATGACTTTTTTCGACATACTATACTATGACTTTTTCGACATACTATACTATGATTTTTTTTGACATACTATACTATGACTTTTTCGACATGCTATACTATGACTTTTTCGACATACTATACTATGACTTTTTTCGACATACTATACTCTGACTTTTTCGACATACTATACTATGACTTTTTTCGACATACTATACTATGACTTTTTCGACATACTATACTATGATTTTTTTCGACATACTATACTATGACTTTTTCGACATGCTATACTATGACTTTTTCGACATACTATACTATGAGTTTTTCGACATAATATACTATGACGTTTTTTGACATGCTATACTATGACTTTTTCGACATACTATACTATGACTTTTTCGACATAATATACTATGACTTTTTTTGACATACTATACTATAATTTTTTTGACATGCTATACTATGACTTTTTATCACTTTTTTTAACATACTATACTATGACTTTGTCGACATGCTATATGTGACTTTTTTATGACGTTTTTTTTCAACATGCTATAGAATGACTTTTTCGACATGCTATACTATGACTTTTTCGACATACTATACTATGACTTTTTCGACATACTATATTATGACTTTTTCGACATGCTATACTATGACTGTTTTGACACACTGTGCTATAATTTTTTCAATATGATATACTATGACTTTTTTTATCACTTTTTTTCTACATACTATACTATGACTTTGTCGACATGCTATATGTGACGTTTTTTTCACCATGCTATACTTTGACTTTTTTGACATGCCATACTATGACTTTTTTAGCACTTTTTTTGGACATACTATACTATAACTTTTTTGGACATACTATACAATGACTTTTTCGACATACTATACTATAACTTTTTTGGACATACTATACTATGACTTTTTTGACACACTGTGATATCATTTTTTCAACATGCTATACTATGACTTTTTTTAGCACTTTTTTTGGACATACTTTACTATAACTTTTTTCGACATCCTATACAATGACTTTTTCGACATACTATACTATGACTTTTTCGACATGCTATACTATGACTTTTTTGACACACTGTGATATAATTTTTTCAACATGCTATACTATGACTTTTTTATCACTTTTTTTTCAACATACTATACTATGACTTTGTCGACATGCTATATGTGACTTTTTTATGACGTTTTTTCGACATGCTATACTATGACTTTTTTATCACTTTTTTTTCAACATACTATACTATGACTTTGTCGACATGCTATATGTGACTTTTTTATGACGTTTTTTTCGACATGTTATACTATGACTTTTTTTAGCACTTTTTTTGGACATGCTATACTATGACTTTTTCGACATACTATACTATGTCTTTTTCGACATGCTATACTATGACTTTTTTAGCACTTTTTTTGGACATACTATACTATGACTTTGTGGACATACTATACTATGACTTTTTCGACACGCTATACTATGACTTTTTTATCACTTTTTGACATACTATACTATGACTTTTTTGACACACTGTGCTATACTTTTTTCGACATGCTATACTATGACTTTTTTATCACTTTTTTGACATACTATACTATGACTTTCTATGATTTTATTTGACATAATATACTATGACTTTGTGGACATACTATACTATGACGTTTTCGACATGCTATACTATGACTTTTTTGACATACTATACTATGACTTTTTTAGCTCTTTTTTTGGACATACTATACTATGACTTTTTTCGACATACTATACTATGACTTTTTCGACATACTATACTATGACTTTTATGACATACTATACTATGACTTTTTCGACATGCTATACTATGACTTTTTCGACATACTATACTATGACTTTTATGACATACTATACTATGACTTTTTTCGACATACTATACTATGACTTTTTCGACATACTATACTATGACTTTTATGACATACTATACTATGACTTTTTCGACATACTATACTATGACTTTTTCGACATACTATCCTATGACTTTTTTCAACATACTATACTATGACTTTTTTTGACATACTATACTATGACTTTTTCGACATACTATACTAGGATTTTTTTGACATACTATACTATGACTTTTTCGACATGCTATACTATGACTTTTTCGACATACTATACGATGACTTTTTTTGTCATACTATACTATGACTTTTTCGACATACTATACTATGACTATTTTGACATACTATACTATGAGTTTTTCGACATGCTATACTATGACTTTTTCGACATACTATACTATGACTTTTTTGACATACTATACTATGACTTTTTCGACATACTATACTATGACTTTTTTCGACATATTATACTATGACTTTTTCGACATACTATACTATGACTTTTTAAGTCATACTATACTATGACTTTTTCGACATGCTATACTATGACTTTTTCGACATACTATACTATGACTTTTTTTGACAAACAATACTATGACTTTTTCGACATGCTATACTATGACTTTTTCGACATACTGTACTATGACATTTTCGACATGCTATACTATGACTTTTTTCGACATACTATACTATGACTTTTTCGACATACTATACTATGGCTTTTTTGACATGCTATACTATGACTTTTTCAACATACTTATACTATGACTTTTTTGACAACCTATACTATGATTTTTTCGACATGCTATACTATGACTTTTTTGACACACTGTGCTATAATTTTTTAGACATGCTATACTATGACTTTTTTATCACTTTTTTTCAACATACTATACTATGGCTTTGTCGACATGCTATACTATGACTTTGTGGACATTATACTATGACTGTTTCGACATGCTATACTGTGACTTTTTTATCACTTTTTTTGACATGCTGTACTATGACTTTTTAATCACTTTTTTCGACATACTATAGTATGTTTTTTTTCTCATTCTATACAATGTCTTTCTTCAACATAGTATACTATGACTTTTTTATTACATTTTTTCGACATACTATACTATGACTTTTTCGACATACTATACTATGACTTTTTTCGACATACTATACTATGACTTTTTCGACATACTATACTATGATTTTTTTTGACATACTATACTATGACTTTTTCGACATGCTATACTATGACTTTTTCGACATACTATACTATGACTTTTTTCGACATACTATACTCTGACTTTTTCGACATACTATACTATGACTTTTTTCGACATACTATACTATGACTTTTTCGACATACTATACTATGATTTTTTTTGACATACTATACTATGACTTCTTCGACATGCTATACTATGACTTTTTCGACATACTATACTATGACTTTTTTCGACATACTATACTCTGACTTTTTCGACATACTATACTATGACTTTTTTCGACATACTATACTATGACTTTTTCGACATACTATACTATGGCTTTTTCGACATGCTATACTATGACTTTTTCAACATACTTATACAATGACTTTGTTCGACATACTATACTATGATTTTTTTGACATACTATACTATGACTTTTTTCGACATACTTATACAATGACTTTGTTCGACATGCTATACTATGACTTTTTTGACATACTATACTATGACTTTTTCGACATACTATACTATGATTTTTTTGACATACTATACTAATGACTTTTTTGACATGCTATACTATGACTTTTTCGACATACTATACGATGACTTTTTTTGTCATACTATACTATGACTTTTTCGACATGCTATACTATGACTTTTTCGACATACTATACTATGACTTTTTCGACATGCTATACTATGACTTTTTTGACACATTGTGCTATAATCTTTTCGTCATGCTATACTATGACTTTTTTATCACTTTTTTTCAACATACTATACTATGACTTTGTCGACATGCTATATGTGACTTTTTTATGACGTTTTTTTCAACATGCTATACTATGACTTTTTTCGACATACTATACTATGACTTTTTTCGACATACTATACTATGACTTTTTCGACATACTATACTATGACTTTTTTGAAATTACTGTACTATGACATTTTTGACATGCTATACTATGACTTTTTTATCACTTTTTTTCAACATACTATACTATGACTTTGTGGACATGCTATATGTGACTTTTTTATGACGTTTTTTTCGACATACTATACTATGACTTTGTGGACATACTATACTATGACTGTTTCGACATGCTATACTGTGACTTTTTTATCACTTTTTTTGACATGCTGTACTATGACTTTTTAATCACTTTTTTCGACATACTATAGTATGTTTTTTTTCTCATTCTATATAATGTCTTTCTGCAACATAGTATACTATGACTTTTTTATTACATTTTTTATGACATACTATACTATGACTTTTTTGACATGCTATACTATGACTTTTTTATCACTTAGTTTTACATGCTATACTATTACTTTTATATGACTCTTTGCGGCATACTATACTATGACTTTTTATGACTTTTTGCGGCATACTATACTATGACTTTTTTATCAATTTTTTCGACATGCTATATACTATGACTTTTTATGATTTTATTTGACATAATATACTATGACTTTTTGCAGCATACTATACTCTGACTTTATCACTTTTGTCGATATGCTATACTATGACTTTTTTCGACATGCTATACTATGACTTTTTTATCACTTTTTTCGAAATACTACACTATGACTTTTTTCACTTTTTTCAACATGGTATACTATGACTTTTATATGACTTTATTCAACATAATATGACTTTTTTTAAACTTATTGCTGCATGCTACACTATGACTTTTTAATCACTCTTTTCAACATACTATACTATGACTTTGTGGACATACTATACCATGACTTTTTTTATAAATTTTTTTGACATGCTATACTATGACTTTTCAACAATTTTTTTCGACATACTATACTATGACTTTTTTCGACATGCTATACTATGACTTTTTTTATCACTTTTTTCGAAATACTACACTATGACTTTTTTTCGACATGGTAGACTATGACTTTTCTATGACTTTATTCAATATTATATGACTTTTTATACTTTTTTGCTGCATACTACACTATGACTTTTTATCACTTTTTCCAACATACTATTCTATGACTTTTTTTTTAATCACTTTTTTGACATTGTATACTATGACTTTTTTATCACTTTTGTCGACATACTATACAATGACTTTTTGAAGCATACTATACTATGACTTTTTAATGACTTCATTCAACATAATATACTATGACTTTTTGCAGCATACTAAACTATGACTTTTTTTCGAAATACTACACTATGACTCTTCACTTTTTTCAACATGGTATACAATGACTCTTCACTTTTTTCGACATGGTATACTATGACTTTTCTATGACTTTATTCAACATAATATGACTTTTTATAACTTTTTGCTGCATACTACACTATGACTTTTTATCACTTTTTTCAACATACTATACTATACTTTTTTTTAATCATTTTTTTAATCACTTTTTTGACATGGTATACTATGACTTTTTTATCAATTTTTTTGACATGCTATACTATGACTTTTTATGATTTTATTTGACATAATATACTATGACTTTTTGCAGCATACTATACTCTGACTTTTTTATCACTTTTGTCGATATGCTATACTATGACTTTTTTCGACATGCTATACTATGACTTTTTTATCACTTTTTTCGAAATACTACACTATGACTTTTTTCACTTTTTTCAACATGGTATACTATGACTTTTATATGACTTTATTCAACATAATATGACTTTTTTTTAAACTTATTGCTGCATGCTACACTATGACTTTTTAATCACTCTTTTCAACATACTATACTATGACTTTGTGGACATACTATACCATGACTTTTTTTATAAATTTTTTTGACATGCTATACTATGACTTTTTAATCATTGTTTTCGACATACTATACTATGACTTTTTTCGACATGCTATACTATGACTTTTCAACAATTTTTTTCGACATACTATACTATGACTTTTTTCGACATGCTATACTATGACTTTTTTTATCACTTTTTTGCTGCATACTACACTATGACTTTTGTCGACATGGTAGACTATGACTTTTCTATGACTTTATTCAATATTATATGACTTTTTATACTTTTTTGCTGCATACTACACTATGACTTTTTATCACTTTTTCCAACATACTATTCTATGACTTTTTTTTTAAATCACTTTTTTGACATTGTATACTATGACTTTTTTATCACTTTTGTCGACATACTATACAATGACTTTTTGAAGCATACTATACTATGACTTTTTAATGACTTCATTCAACATAATATACTATGACTTTTTTGCTGCATACTACACTATGACTCTTCACTTTTTTCAACATGGTATACAATGACTCTTTTCACTTTTTTCGACATGGTATACTATGACTTTTCTATGACTTTATTCAACATAATATGACTTTTTATAACTTTTTGCTGCATACTACACTATGACTTTTTTCAACATACTATACTATACTTTTTTTTAATCATTTTTTTAATCACTTTTTTGACATGGTATACTATGACTTTTTTATCACTTTTGTCGACATACTATACTATGACTTTCTTATCACTTTTTTCGACATGCTATACTATGAGTTTTTCGACATGCTATACTATGACTTTTTTCTACATGTTATACTATGACTTTTTATCACTTTTTTCGACATACTATACTATGACTATTTTTGCCATGCTTTACTATGACTTTTTTATCACTTTTGGTGACATGTTATACTATGACTTTTTATAATTTACTATACTGTTGCGGCTGTGGCTCAGGAGGCAGCGCGTCATCCTTTAACCATAAGGTTGACGGTTGTCGAAGTGTTCTTGAGCAAGACCCTGAACCTCAAGTTGCTCTTGTTGGGCAGGCCAGCGCCTTGCATGGCAGCTCCACCACTGTAGGTGTATGAATGTGTGTTAAAGGGCGAATGCGAGGCAAATTGTAAAGCGCTTTGTCCAGTCAGGTAGAAAGGCACTATATAAATGCAGACTATTTACCATACAATGACTTTTTTCAGATATTTTTTACGACGTGCTTATACTATGACTTTATATAACATTTTCTATGACATACTTTGTTGTGCGGATGAACTGTATTTTGCATTATACAGAGGCTTTTTAGTCTACCACCATGTACCTTTCAGTACAACCAAATGACCTTAAAGTTATAAGATGATGTTATATCAACATTTCTCTAAAACAGTTTCAACAAATACTGAACATTTTAACCTTGCTGAAGGACTGTTGTCCTTAGCATTAATTTTAGCTAGGTGAACCTAATAAACTGGCAACTGAGTTTATATCTTTTTTAAACTCATTGGAGTGTGGACTGGTAGCTGAAGAGGTGCCAGTTCATCTCCTAGGCAATGCTGAGGTTCCCTGGAGCAAGGCAATGAACCCCTAACTGCTCGGAGCGCCTGGCATTGGCAGCTCCATCTCTCCACAACAATACTGCATGTCTATAGGTCCTTTTTGTGCACGTGTGTATTTCCGGCCTGTGTGTGTACCAAGGGAGTGGAAAAACTTCAATTTCACCAAGAGGAATAAAGTATATAAATTAAAAACAGTCTGACTAATCATTAGGCAAGAGTGCAGTTAATGTTTTATTACATATAAAAAAGACAAAGCAAAATCTTTTTCTAAAACAAACCCAGCATTGGTGAACATTTAGGCAACGTTATCCGTTTAAAATTAATCTTGAATAAAACAGTTTCCAAATGAATACAGAGTGTTTTTCTTGTTATTTAGGCAACTTGTACAGTGTGGCATGATGGAAGATGGGAGTTAACGGAAGCCCACCTCGCTAAATAAAACAACTTTACCTCCAATATCTTAAAAAATGTCAGCTCTAACAAAAAAAGTCCTTTATTTCTCTCTTCTTGCACAGAAGAGCCACAGCGAGTTTATGAAGTGTGCCAGACAGAGAGGATTATATTCTTATTATAAGATACAGACTAATGCCTTTTGGCAGGTACTTACTGCGTGCCTCCTTAAGGAATCACCAGGATAATTGTATATCTGTAGTATTTTATCCTGATTTATTCCATTCAACAAACAAGCTTAGCAAGAACAATTCCCTACCTTTTCCCTCTATTGCTTAACAACTTTTTGCTTTCTAGCTCCATTAATAACAATATGGGGACAGAAAGTCCAGGAGAGTAAATGCCTATATATGTATACAGTCCATTTCACGCACAATCAGTCTTACATATCCTCAGTAGTTTGGTAGCAATGGAGACTTAATAAATATCATACTATTTTTAGTTTCAAAACAAATAGATTCTTTTGGCTCTTTTCCTTTTGTAAGTGAACATTTGTGTGGTCTGTAGTGTGTGTCTTTGTAGAATAGTTGGCATGTTCTAATAAAGCTAAGTGAGTAAAACACTTCTGATTGTCTCTGAGCAGAATGACACGGCAACATGCCAAAAACACTGCCTGGGGATCAGAAAATGAATTGTAAGAGACACTCAGTGCGTGCGTGTGTGTGTGTGGCAGTCTTACATGGGTGTTAAAGCATTGTTATAGAGTACTACAATATGCCATCCATGTGCTTCACACTCAGTAACAGTCTACAGTTTAGGTCAGTGCGGGCACAATGGCAACTGGTTTGTGTCCTGTAACAAAGGCTGGCTTATTCAGACAGGACAGGTCCGAACGTCTGAGAGAGGGATGTCGGTGGAAGGCAACCACAGAGAAAATGACAGAGCGAGAGAAGGATGAGGCTGCATGACACTTGAACAACTCTTTCCTCCGGTCTCTCTGTCCGTCCCCTTATCATCCTCTCGTTTCACAATCACTGGGCTCTTCTCTAAGCCGATCCCTGACATCAGGCAGTGGCCTCTGAGGCTTCACGACTCTTTGCCCTTCTCCAGAGAGCTGTGAATCTTGTCCAGAGTTTTCTTGATGCGCAGTGCTGTCAGCCTTGCAGAGGGGTTCTGGTACCAACACTCCTTCATCAGTTTCACCAGAGCAGAGAGAGTCTGAGAGAGAGAGAGAGAGAGGGGGGGGAGAAACAGAGGATAAAGAGGATAGGGAAATAAAAGGAGAGTCCTGCAGTGATACACGCACAGTGAGAGGAAACTTTGCGATCAATGTGACTGCAAAAGCTTTTAGATGTATAAGGGCATTCTGGGAACTAGCGGATTATGGCTATCTCACTTGCATTGGTACCAATCTCTTTTGCCTTTTGCCTAGAAATTTACAGTTGTGAGATCAGCACTGACATCTTGACATTTTAGGAAACACACTGATGTGGGGATGAAATTAGTCATGTCTCTTAA
Organism: Sander lucioperca; assembly: GCF_008315115.2. NCBI lineage: Eukaryota > Metazoa > Chordata > Actinopteri > Perciformes > Percidae > Sander > Sander lucioperca. The sequence continues at coordinate 21,739,911 of NC_050190.1, read as the reverse complement.
AGCAATGGTTCCCAACTTGTTTGGCTTCTGCCAATAAAATTGCCATAAAAAGTCCTAGTATAGTATGCCATAAAAACTGTCATACCATTTTGTCAGAAAATAAATTGTCATAGTATAGTATGTCAGAAAAAACCGTCATAGTACAGTTTGCCATAAAAATGTCAGAAACAAACATCAATATTTTAATATGTCAAAAAAATTAAAAGAAAGAAAACAAACGTCATAGTATAGTATATGAGAAAAATGTCAGAAAAAAGAAACAAAAGTACAAAGTATGTAAAGAAACATCATAGTATAGTATGTCATAAAAATGTCATAGTGAAGTATATCAGAACACTTACTAAAAGAAGCATAATGTCATAAACGTTTATGACTTGTTTGTCATTTTCATGACAGTGTCATGTAACTCTATGTAGATACCTTTAAGTAAAGTGTAACCAAATATAGTATAGTATGCCATAAAATGTCATAAAAAAAACGTCATAGTATAATATGTCATAAAAATGTCATGAAAAACGTCATGGTATAAAATGCCAGAAAAAATATTATAGTGCATCATAAAAAATGTCATGGTACTGTATGCCATGGAAAATGTCATAGTATTAGGGTTGGGTATTGTTTGTCCGACATCGGGGACAGTCTCATAGGAAGGAATCTAATAAAGTAAACAAGGCAAGTTAGCCCTCTAAGCTAATGTGTGCAAACTAGTCCTGATTTAAAACGGTTACTATAAGTTAAGAGTTAAAAAGAGGCATTATCAGAACAATGTCCTTAAATTGACCTCTTATTTTTTTAAGGTGGAGCTTTCAACTCTAATATAATGCTGGATAGTTTAATGAACAATAATGCATCATATTTTAATTGTTGTATTTTGTGAGTAAAACCTGAATCCCCAACATAACCAGTAAGTCATTAACATACAGTTGTGTTGCTATGGGGCCTTCTGTAAGTTATTTTGGGGTACATGGTTCTGGAGAAAACTACAAGCAGCAATACCACAGGCCAAGCATTTTTAACGGGGACTGCACTAGTTGATTCAACACAGTATAATTAAAAAAAAAACTAATACTTACAGGATCAGAGAACCAACGATTAGGAATGAAAGGCCTCTGCTGCTCTACACACACCACCTTCCTCATGTCCTCGAAGCTGGGGTCATTTGGCACCTGATCGTAGAACGGAGGCTTGTACTCCTCAACGATACCTGGAAAGTCAAATTGAGATGATAGAAATGAGTGCAAGTAACAGCAGCAATAGGATGAACCAGTGGTAAATGCTCCCTCCTAACAGCAGTGCCTGAAGCCAATTTGAACTTACAATCGTACATAGGAATATAATAAATTAGAGGCGATTGTTTATTATGTCACAGTCCTAAAAATGCACCAATGCATGCCACTCACCATTGCTGTATGTGCGTCTTGCTATCTCCCACAGCACCAACCCAAAGGCCCAGATGTCCACCCTCTTATATGCATCAAAGCAGTCTGTCTGAATGGTCTCGTCCAGTACTTCAGGTGCCATGTAACGCTTGGTGCCAACCTTCGGATTGTTGCCAACATCCAGCAGGTTGTCTGCCTGGGAGTGGGTCACAGCCAGCCCTGTAACATGCAGTTAAATACAGTATTTACAGTACATACAGTAGCAGGACTTAAAAAAAGATCTGTGCTGACATAGAAATTCTGGCATGAATACCCACCAGGTAAAAGATGGACAGATATAGAGACTGTGCAAAAGACCAATAAAAGAAGAGAAGACTGCAACCCAATGTACACAATGATAATTTCCAAACATTAAAAAAATGCTCAGAAAGAGATGCACTCGGCACATTTGTTTGATTAACATAAAGTATTTTGATGTGAATCATTAAACATAACAATAAGACACCTGAAATATACCAATCTTTCTATGATCAAATATATCTGTGTAAAATGTCTGTTTACTAATGATTAGTAATGGCATAAAAAAAGTAAACATATTGTCCTGTTATTGCTACTCAAACATCTTCAGTAGCAGACAGCAACAAGTAGGTTGGTTTGTCTGAAGCATGAAGTGCTGGACAAGGATCTCTAACATGAAAGGTCTATATATATATTTAAAAAAAAAAAAAAAAAAAAAAAAAAGACTAACAGATTAATAGTAGTCGAAGTAGATAAAAGTAAAATAATGAACAACGGACTGACCCAGGTCTGCGATGCAGCAGCGCAGCTCCTTTGTGACCAGGATGTTTTTGCTCTTCAGATCCCGGTGTGCGATGGCCGGTTTCCCCTCAGTGCCGAAGATCTCTGTGTGCAGGTGCACCAGGCCACACGCTATCGATGCCGCCATCGCCAAGCCCTCTGACGTCTCCACAGCAACTCGTTGCAAGTAGTCGTAAAGTGAACCGTTCTCATAGTAATGGGTGATGAGCCACAGCTGGGTGCTGGAGTTGCGAGAAGTCATGTCTGACGCCATGAAACCTGGGAGGAGAGACGGGGGCGGCAGACAGACACGACATATGAGATTTAAAACATCATCAAAACGTGTATTACTTTCTTATTTATTTAGTTGCTATTATGCTGGATTGCATTATATTATATTGTATAGGTGTTGCCTATTTGATTGTGTTCACCTCTATGTGTAACTGCTTTGAAACATAAAGGAGTTAAAACACGAGAATGTTAAAGGAAGCTGAGATTAAAAAAGACAAGCTAAGTGGAAAACACCCCTGCCACGTGCATTCAGCTTGAAAACAAACAAAAGAGATTCTAACTAAACACATTTTTCTACAAGGCAATCCAAACTGCTAAACATTAAAACCATTAAGTCAAGATATGTCACATCTATGTTCTTGGTAACACTGCTAAAACCATAATCTCTGACAGGATTGAATGCAGTGAAGACAATGGGCGAAATCACATCTTTTACAATGACAAAAATGTTTTTTTTTCTCAATCAGCCTGTTCCCCCTTTACAATGGTCTAACATGTTTGTGTGTAACAGACTCACCCAGTATGTTTTCATGTCTTAGCAGCACAGTATTGTAGATCTCCGTCTCTCTGAACCAGGACTTCTCATCTCTCGAGGAGAAGATTTTTACAGCTACGTTCTCCCCCTGCCACTGGCCCCGCCACACCTCTCCATACCTTCCTTTGCCTGGAAAAAGGAGATGAGAAAAGGAGAAATCTAAAGACGTTGTATGCATTAAGAAATTTGAAAAGTGCTTTCAGGGTATTTTCATATCATTTTATGGCTAGATTCCCACTGCAGCCGATGGAGCCAATTTGTCTGAAACAGATCTGATGTTTCCACATTGACAGCACTAAGCCACATTTTTCTAATTCCAAACTGGTACAAACTGAACTGCATGGTACAAAACGGGATCTCAAGGCATGTGATCTACATACTTTCATTTGAATGCTTGATAAGTTGCCATGATAATGAGAAAACTTTTCATCATCAACCTAAGACAAGTGTTATGGTTTTAAACAAAACAACACAAACAATGAAAAGAATGACATGACTTGTGTTTTGACAGTTGCTTAGCAAGTGAAAAATGATGTGACCTCATATTATTGTTGCCCTCACATCATCAGCTGGACATCACTGTCAGATCTCTATCGATATACGGGTTAGAATAGCTTTTACAATCATCCAAAACACTGGTATAAACTGCAAACTGAAACTGAGCAGACGCAAGGATTACTGACACTAATGACAACAAACTGCTTTCTGTGCAAGTAAGCTAATCTGTACTGTAGGCTACTTGTGGATTTTTTTTGTTTAGTATGTCATATTTTATATTAATATTCTGCTGGTTATGACATGAATTACCTGCGGAAGGCTCCAATTGATCAAATCAGTTTCAAATCAAAGAGATCTGAATCCAACTTGCAGATGGCCTGTGGACAGTGGTGTGTTACGTACCTACACACTCCATCAGGCTGATCTGTCTGGCCACAGTTCTCTGGACGAGGAAGGGAAGACCTGAACCACTGCCTGATGTACACGAGTGGTCCAACAGGTCCTAAAGATGGACACGGATATCAGATTAGCTAGGATGGAAAACATTGTCTATTTACAATAAGTTATGATTTTGAGTGTGTAGGTTACTCAACATCCTTTACTTGCACTACAGACATTTGGGACCTAATTAAGGCTCAGACAGAAGGAAACAATTGTGGAAATGGTTATGACCAAACCACTTTAATGTTGGGGTGAAATCAGGGTGCCTGCAAGTTTCACTAATTAGAAGGTTTTATACACCTTGTGAATGCCAATAAAAATACAACAATATGACAGATTGTATTCACAGAAAATCATGTTTCTATCATATTTGAATGAATTCAATGTATCCATAGAGAACCATAAAACCTTTTCAAAAGTGAATTTGAAACAAGCAATGTTTAACTTAGCACCATTTAAGGCAATTAGGGCTGCAACTAACGATTATTTTCATAGTCAATTCATCTGTTGATTATTTTCTCGATTAATCGTTTGATCTATAAAAATGTCAAAACATGGTGAAAAATGTGGATCAGTGTTTCCCAAAGCCTAAGAGGACGTCCTCAAATGTCTCGTTTTGTCCAAAACTCAAAGATATTCAGTTTACTGTCACAAAGTAGAGAAGAAACTAGAAGATATTCACATTTAACAAGCTGGAATCAGAGAAATCGTGATTTGTTTTTAATAAAAAAATGACTCAAACGATTAATCGATTATCAAAATAGTTGGCGATTAATTTAATAGTTGACAACTAATCGATTAATCGATTCATCGTTGCACCTCTAAAGGCATTACATTTAGATCAATGAAATCCTTCACCATGACTTGTAGATACCCTGAAAGTACCTTACCAATACAGATGCACATACTGTTAAAGCTAGGAGTGAGAAGAACATGTGAGATGGAATCTCTGTTTACTCTGATGCCAAACTCTTTTCATTGTTTCAACAAGAACCGCTCTTATTCTTACCGCTAAAGTGCTGTCTCCCACATTGGAAGTGATGAGGCCGTCTATGGCTCCCTGCTCGGTGTCAAATTCCTGCAGCCTCTGCAGACGGCCATGATGGAGCCTCCTGCAGGCCAAAACTGACACTACAGACAGCAGAGCCAGAACCACCACTGGACCAAGTACAAAGAGAGCTACGGTCACCACATGATAGCGAACTGGCTCACCTTCTGGAGCTGTGAGCAAGAGTAGAAAAGAAACATGTATAGAGTGGATTAGATACCAACATGTCTTTTCTTTTGTCAGATTATCTAATAGTCACCTACAGAACATGATTTGTCTATTTGACAATTCACTTCCTTGCTAAAATTATATCAACCTGTTGGAAGCAGAGACATCAGCGAACTCCTGGTGGTGTTGCTGTTGCACATGTCTTGGGAGCAGCAGAAAATGGCATGGTGGAAGGCTGGAGCTGTGGAGCAATGCAAACTGATTTTCTCCAACCCCTCCAGGCAGCCACGCTCAAATACCACCCCGCTACCACCTTTGCCAACTTTGACAGAGGAGAAGCATCGGGTACCATGGCACTGGGTAGCTTGGAGGCATTTCGGGCTATCACACAGACACACCAACTGTCCATCTGTGGAAGAGATGATATGAGTTCAGCATAAACTCATGCTGTTTCGCAGTGCATGGAAACACATAAACAATGTTGAATATTTAAGGCAGCAAGCCAACAGAAAGACATCTGTCTCACCAACTTTCTCACTCTGGCCCAAACTCGCAAGCTGCCCATCTGGCAAAACATAACTGTCAACTAAAAGACAGACGAGCTGCAATGGGCACTCCGTCACCAGGAGGATGGGATTCTGCCACAGCAGAACAAGGAGAGGCCTTCTAGAGTAAGTGCCTTAACACTCCGCCCCACCTAACACAAGACTGCAGGTGCATACATTAACACGTTTTTCTAGGTGTTTTTGTGACCTTGCATGTCCAGAGCTTTGCAGTGGAAATTGCCAAATGGTGGAATACATGGCAATTGTGACACTTGTACTTATTACATATAACCCAATAGTGTGTAGTGGTGTAGTCTAATGTATTGTACTGGGTATACTGTACTGTATATTGGCCAGAATCTGCCTTTGGGGGAGGAGGGTCATATCATAGTGGGGGGTCTGGGTGTCCTCCCCAAGGGAAGTTTTGAGCATCAGCGACTTAATTTCCTCCATTCGGATACACTTTTATGCACCAATTTACGGTGGAAATACCTTTATTTAGCGAAGCGATTTATGTGAAGAAAAAAACCCCCACAAATGACAATTCAAAATATATCAAAAATATAATGGAAAGTATGTTGTTGTGGGTCATTGGGCATTTTTAAGTGGGTATATAGAAATCCTGGAGCTTTCTTAGTGGGTATACTGCATAGACTACACCACTGGTATAACCTACGTGGTCAAAAAAATGCCACAAAGTCTGAATGCATCTTAAACCTGAACTTAGCTCTGAAGTCTATACATTTCAACCATAGAGATGGGTAATGGCTGCCCTTTTTATAACAGTTCTCACTAAAGATAAACAGCTGCCAGCCATATACGTAGTTGCTCATGAGAGTTTGAGTGCACAGCAAAAACAGCAGATGAGATCAGCCGGAAACCAGTAAAACATAATGTGGAGAGACAATTGAGGACAATACCTGAGCCCTCGGCTGATGTCTGCAGGGCCTGCAGCAACAGCAGCAGAAGGACGTGGACACTGCAAGGACCCATGTTTCAGTGCACTGACAGAGGGAAGAAAGAGGATCCAGAGACAGTTTAAATGAGTACACTCTTGCAAAAAGGATGTTTTCTAAAGAGCCCTGCCAAGGATTCATACAGTAAGGAGGCAAGAAATTATAATGGCTGAATGCTAATAGTCCTCTGTTTGTCTTTGTCAAATCTTTATTTAAAACACATGACTGATTATGGAATAAACTGCAGCCATTTTAGAACCACCTGGAATAAAATTACACTTAAGTTAAAATAATTAAATGTCTTTACCCTAACATAGTATATTCACGTGCTTGGTTAGTTAGTTGTTGGTTAACAAGCTAATTTTAACTAATGGCTTTAATGTAACATTTGCTCTATTGGAGCCGTTCCTCTGCAAGTTAACAATGAGTGTAGCATTGGCAACAACTAACGTTAGCATAATAATAAAAAATTTCGCTATCACGGTAACATCTTAAATGTCAATGTCACAGCCTCTGGTTTTGACGTAAAGCATACGACCAAGCAAAGCTATCAGCAATTCCCCTTTGTAAACCTCACGGACTGTGGGCTTGGTTGTTTGCTGAAGCAACAGGCCATTAACAAGCGGTTTTATTGGCCGTCCGCAGGCGCTTCGGAGGCGCCAGTCAGACAGACGGCTGCCCGCTGCTGCTGTTAGCCCTGCAAGCTAAGCTAGCTGCAAAGCACAAGGCGCAGCCTGGCAGCTGGGCGAGGACCCTCAAAACAGAGCGATAAAAAACATCCACATACCTGGCACACACGAAATGCGGCCTCTAACTCATTCTGTGATGTTTTTGTATCCCTATAATAGGTTTAAATAATCGTATTAGCGTTGTTTGCGATGCAAGAAGCAGAAAGCAGGACCACAGCCCAGCCCACCCACTGGCTGTCTTCCCTTCCAGCTACACATGACGTCTCCAAAACATTATCATCGAGATGCATTGTGGGACAGTGGAGTCCTCCAACAGGTTATCTAATACATCCATGGTTGTAGGGTCTATAATACATCCATCGTTGTAGGCTAAAATAACCATAACATCAGTGATTTATTAGGCTACATATATAGCAATACATGAGCTTTATATGACCGTGGTAAAGTTAGTTTTATATTGGACATTGGATATTAGACACATTCGAAAAATCTATTATGCGGCTTGCCATTTTGACCGATTCATGTCAAACCACTTCTGATGAACTCAGCTAACCCCCCTACACATAACACAAAGCTTCTTTTCTCAAAAAACCCATCCTTTAATTTTTTTTAAATATTTTTTATTGTAAAAAAATGCTATAAATCTATTATGCGGCCTGACCTTTTGACCGATTCATGTCAAACCACTGTTGATGAACTCAGCTAACCCCCCTACACATAACACAAAGCTTTTTTTTTTTTTTTTTTAAAAAACATCCATTGATTTTTAAAATATTTTTTAATGTAAAAAAATGCTATAAATCTATTATGCGGCCTGACCTTTTGACCTATTCATGTCAAACCACTTTTGGTGAACTCAGCTAACTCCCCTACACATTGCACAAAGCTTCTTTTCTCAAAAAAACATCCTTTGATTTTTTTATTTATTTATTTATTTATTTTATCTTTGTAGACCCAATTTGACTCATGCAGAAGATGGTTCCAAGATCTCTGCACTCTAGCAACCGGAATGGTACATGTTCCAGAAGAATTGTTTCAATGTACACTGTGTGAAAAACAATAAATAACTATAACTGCAAGCAGTTATGACAGGGTCGTGAGTAGCCCCCGACGACCCGGGGAGCGCGCGAAAGTGGGACCCAAAGCGTAACGGTGAGGAGGAAAACGTCAGTAAATATTGACATGTGTGAGCCGCAAGGTCTGTGGTACGTTGCCGTTGCAAATATCCCATTAACATTGATTGAGTAGAAGGGCCGAAACTGGTCTACGTTGGCTACAGCGCCCCTTAATGGCCAATCTTCTTAAAATGTGTGGGGGACCCCCAGAGGGTCATGGCAAACTAGGATCTAAAGTTTTGTGTTGGTAGCATTTATTTTGGTTGAGATATGTCAAAGTTGGTGTTTTCATAGTTACCTACACAAATTTGTTTGTGCGTAATTTGCGCAATTTTTGTCTAATAAAAATTCTATAAAATTAAAGGAAGGGTTTTTTGAGAAAAGAAGCTTTGTGCAATGTGTAGGGGGGTTCGCTGAGTTCATCAGAAGTATATTGCCATTGATTGGTCAAAAGGGCAAGCTGCATAATAGATTTATAGTATTTTTTACATAAAAAAATATTTAAAAAATCAAAGGATGTTTTTTAAAAAAAAAAAAAAAAAATCTTTGTGTTATGTGTAGGGGAGTTAGCTGAGTTCACCAACAGTGGTTTGACATGAATCGGTCAAAAGGTCAGGCCACATAATAGATTTATAGCATTATTTTACATTAAAAAATATTTAAAAAATCAATGGATGTTTTTGTTTTTTTTAAAAAGAAGCTTTGTGTTATGTGTAGGGGGGTTAGCTGAGTTCACCAAAAGTGGTTTGACATGAATCGGTCAAAATGGCAAGCCGCATTATAGATTTTTCGAATGTGTGGAATATCCAATGTCCAATATAAAACCAACTTTACCACGGTCTTTATATGACAATCCATTAGGAACGATTTACTTTGCTTCATTGCTTATGTCTAGTTAGTTGGTACTCATCCTTCAGTTTCAGTTAAATATTAAGTTAAATAAAAAGTTAAATATAAAACGAATTCAATGAATAGTAAGATCATTAATGTGCAGGGAGAGTAAAAAATGCAGCAAAGACTCAGATTCATGACTCATACCTAAATAATGTAAAACAATGTTCACACTGTCAATGACATATATGCAGGGTTCAGAATTAGCACCATCTACCAGTCAAATGCTGGTAAAGTATGCAAGTGGCTGGTAGATTTGATTCACTCACCAGCCAAAAAAAGCAATGGTAATCTATAGAGTGGCTTGTCAAATGTGAACATTCACTAGCCATTCGGCTGGTGGACCGAAAAGTTAATTTTGAACCCTGCATATATGACTACTACAACATTTAAATACTTCTAGATACATTGTTGTATGACTAGGATTTCAGTACCACTATCAGACATATCAGACTGTCAAACTTCGACTCAGATAACCATATCAGCTTCAGGGAATATTAGGGAGAAGCCATGGAGTATTGTAATTTTAACTCAAAGTCCAGTCTGTGTGGGTGAGCATTCACTTGGCAATCTAACACTTATACAGTAGGCTACAGCCCCACAAGGATTTGGAAACAAGGCTGATTATAGGATCCAGGAACAATTCCTGGTATGTCAATACATATTTAGTCTCCCCATACAAGACATGAGTTTAATAACTACTAATGAATACTGATAGTGTTAAAACGTATATCATTGGTCACTTTCTCAACGTGATGGGCTTGTTGATCATTTTAATTAGTGTACTAATTTCCACTAATGAACTACACTCTTGTTTTTTGTCTGTTTGCATGCTTACTTAAATGTGGAATGTACATGAATTTCTGTTTGGTTATATTTATTTGACAACATCCGTGTCTAACATCACAGTCACTGTCATTCATTGAGACAGCTACATAGAAAGTTGGAAGTTTTAGCTAAATTTAGATCAATGCTTTATTCTCTATGAATCATCAATCAGCGTGTTTTGTCATATGAGACACTGCCCGTTTATTCTGAGTGACAGACCACATGAGGTCAAGGATCACTATTTGCATGACAGATAAAGGCTTCACCTCCTTTTAAGAATAGATAACTAACCCAGACTTGATTAGATAGCAATATATAGCAGTGAATACGTATAAAATATGTTAAATTATTATGTGCTATGAAGAAACACAGAAAGAAAAAATACATATCAGGATTTCCTGCAGTGTTTACAGTAATAGTGGAGGCAGGCCACCATATCTGGAACAAACACTAATATCATAAGAAATGAATGCACTTTTGTGAAATTAAACGTTTATTTTTAGGGGAAACCAGCAGTGGTGCTGTTTCACACAGCAAATGCCATATATTTATGGAGTGAGGCTGGTTTTCAGATCCTCATCTACTAAACAAAATTGATTGTGAGACAAGAAGTGTTATTTGGGTGGTTAAACACCCCTGTTTGCTCCCACTGTATTTCATTATGCTATAGCCATATACTATTTGACCTGTGTGCTTCCTTGTCGGTTCACCCATGCATGCTGAGGATCAAATACCACCCCCCCCCCCAAAAAAGAGCTCTCCTTCTCTAAAAAACTTCATGAAAACTAAGATGACCCTTTAACTCCCAAGCAATCATGCAGATCTGTCATTGCATAACACTGCAACTAAAAGAAGGTCCAGAAGATTTCAAAGAAGTTAATTTTGTTCAACAAACTTTACCTCTGTGTGTGTGTGTGTGTGTGTGAGTGAGTATGTGTGTCTAAAGAGAGAAAAAGGAGAAATGTATCAAGTAGCAGATATGTATTCCCTCCACTGGGTCCTGTGGCTGCGAACAATAGCCAGTGCTGTTTGTTCTTGCTTACCTGGGGCTTTAGTCTCCAGTGAGTTGGAGCAAGACCCAGCCAGTATCTATTCTCCACGAGCACGGCTCCAGCACAGAGACACATTGTCCGAAGCTTTTTTAATCAAAGACCCTGGGTCAACACTCTGTGCCAGGTGACCTGAACTGCTCCGAGCCTACGTGTGTCTAATACTATCCTCTCCACTGGGGATAAGTCTCAGTGGATAATTGGAGGAGGAAACGCTATACTGCTATCATGAGATGGAGGAAGGATTATACACTGAGGACTTTGACTTTTAAGAGGAGGGGATAGAGGAATAATGTAATGTTTTCTTCTTTCTATATCCAGCCTACCTGCCTTATTCTCCCACCTTTTACCCTCTCACCCCCTGTTTCTCTCTTTCTGTCTCAGGACCAGGTTACAAGAGAAGGAGGGGGTAGCTGAGTGATTTTTTTTGCCCCAATGAAATCCACCTGCTCCTCATCTCTGTTGTATTAGAGAGATTGTCCCAAGCAGGTTGCCTACCAGAGCCGACATGGAGCGTCTAGAGAGAAGACTGCCTGTAGCTTTCCTCCTCCTTCTGCCTCTTCTGTATGTCAGCTGTGTCTCCAATAAAAAAACGACAGGTACAAAAGAACGTCAATTTAAGACTATTTGTAGATTACATTTTTTTTAATAGACTTGTCATTAACTATAACTTAGGTGCCTGTTTAAAGTGATGTTTTACATGATTCAGAAAGTGCAGTTTGGGGTGTAGTTATGAAACATTTGCAGGTGCATTATATGTTCTCCAGCATTTAATTTTCACTTAATTTGCAACTCTTTCCCACTGTTTTGTTCAGTATCCTGGTGTGTATTGTCGGACGCTGAAGAGCAGAAGTGTCTGGATTTGGCCGGGAACGCCACAGCTCAGAATATAAGAGGAAGTTTGCTATGTGTCCGTGGCCTGAACACCAGAGACTGTATAAACAAAATCAAGGTACCTGAAGAAAAAGGGGTGGGAAAGAGGATTGACCAGTTTGCAGTATATTAACTATGACTATTTTCACCTTCATTAATTACTCAAATTCAGATACATGTCATGTGAAATGTTTCAGCTGCATTGAACAAACAAAACAAGCAGCTTCTGTATTTGTTGTCAGACAATTTGGAATAACCGAGCATCCTTTTGTCATTTGACATTAACAAAATAAATGTGTTTTTGTCAGAATGGGACAGCAGATGCTGCCTCCATATTTGCAGATGACATCTATGCTGCTGGCTTCTGCCACGGCCTCGAGCTGGCTGCAGGAGAGTCCCACAACGGAGTAGGTAAGTCACAGGTTTGACCTTTACAGCAGGTAATAAAGGAAAGCACTGAAGCCTCAGCAGATTAACTAATGTAAGTCACTGAACATGGTTATACCCAAATAAGTATGTTCAGGTTGCAAGAGCCACATATACAGTGTGTGGACACAATATTATTATTTGTGTCTTGTACCTTTATTAAACATTTTCTTACTTTTCCCCCCATGTTCCCCTGATCTGACAAATTATTCCCACTTGCTTTCCCTCCCTGCTGTTTTTTTCTTCCAAACCCTCCCTCCAGATGGTTTGAGCTACTACGTGGTGGCGATGGCACGTCGCTCCTCCTCAGACCTTTCCCTGCTGGAGATGCACGAGCGCAGCTCCTGTCACCCCGGAATACGCACCACAGTGGGGTGGACTGTTCCTATTGGCTACCTGGTCAACACTTCCCAGATCAGCATAGGGGAGCAGTGCAACTTCCCCAAAGGTGAGACAGAGCGGCACGGGAATAGGGGCAGATTGAGGCAGGAAAGGTGAGGGGATGTATAAGTGTGTGTGTGTGTGTGTGTGTGTGTGTGTGTGTGTGTGTGTGTGTGTGTGTAGGGATGGAGACTGGAGGTAGGAGTAGAAGAGTCAGTTAGAGAACAGTGCATCTGTCTCTGTAAATATGTGTGTGTGTGTGTGTGTGTGTGTGTGTGTGTGTGTGTGTGTGTGTGTGTGTGTGTGTGTGTGTGTGTGTGTGTGTGTGTGTGTGTGTCTTTGTGTCTGTGTGTCTGTGTGTCTCTGTCTGTGTGTGTTGATGTGTGGAAGCTATATGAGAGGTTCAGAGGGAGGAAGGATGAAGTAGTGATGTGGAACGAAGAGTGCAGGGATAAAGGAGACTGGAGGTAAGAGGAGACGAGTCAGTTAGAGAACAGTGCATCTGTCTCTGTAAATGGGAGTGTGTGTGTGTGTGTGTGTGTATATATGTATGTATGTATGTATGTGCGGGTGTGTGGGGGGGTGTAACGATGAAGAGAAAGACATATTGGAAGATCGTAGTTTCCTCAAGAGGGGGAGAAGGAAGAAAGATAGAGAAGATAAATATCTTTTGAAGCATAAGGCCAGCAATATGTATTCTAGTTTTCTTATTGTCAACAAATCCCTTGAAACCAACAATGAATTGATCCCACTTAACAAATATTGTCTTTGTATTTAAATTATATATCTTAATTCTCTTTGCCACAGAGCTCCATTCTTGTTCAGAAACAATTTAAAGCACATAAATGCCAAACCACAGTGTTGCACTGGGTGACATGTTCCTTTGACATGATAAACATCAGCACTGTAGTTTATTTTGAGTCTTGCTACCAAATATGTATTAATCTGCATCCGAAAATGGTCAGCTGAATGTTACAGTAATACAGCAACATTACTCGAGTTTTATTAGTGTTTGCAACCCATTTTTAAAGTTTTACATCCTCAGTAGGAACAAATGTGTTTGGGGCTGAGAGCTGCAGGGTAGCAGTATTCAAAAGTTTTGAGAAATTACCGTTATTCGTTGACAAAAAGAAAAAGGAAATAAATACGTCAAATATATATGTCAAATTACTTTTAAAAATGTGCAGCTACCTTACAGTGTTATTTCCAGTCTGGTTCTTATGTTCTTTATATGGAAGCATGCAGGAAAAAAACAGCATTATTGATGTGCCAGTTAACACTAGATACAACGCTACAAAATAAGACAAAGTAAAAACACCTTATAAGACAATTATCAATTACATTAATCGTTAAAAAAATCCAACAGATTATTACCAATTGAAATTTGAAGACCCTAACTAATTCATTATCAATAAAGCTGCCAATTTATTTTTCAAAATAAAATTTGGTATATAAAATGGGTAAAGTTGCAGTTACAATTTCCTAAAGCGAAGGTGCAATCCAAACCAACAAAACACATAACAAAAGTTAGCAGCTGAAACTTAAAAAAACGTTTGTTTTTTAATCAATTATCAAAATTGTTCCAAAATAATTTTGTATATATTGATTAATCACTTCAACGTTTTTTGGCTCGAAGGGTTAACTTTAGTTTAACCCTTCTTGTTGAGAGTACACTTGTAGTGGCTAATTGGAGGAATGGCTTTTTAATTAAAATTAATTATCCTACTTTAACCTTTCCTATACTTCTTCTAACTAGTTATTTGTCTTTTTCACCAGCCATCGGCAACTTCTTTGGTTACAGCTGTGTGCCGGGTGTCAAGGACGCCCAGCATGACCCGAGAGGCATCAACCCCAAGAACCTGTGCGAGGCCTGTATAGGAGACGACAACGACAGACACATCTGTGCCAACAACCACAGAGAGAGGCACTACGGAGAGGCAGGGGCGCTGAGGTACAACACTGACACTAATAACATGGGGAAATAATATGCTAATGGCACCCAGAGGTGAAGTAGTTGTTACAACTTCTGCCTCTGTGTACCCTACTTTATATCTAGTACAGCCTGCTGTCTCCATTAAGGCAACCTAGTAATGAAAGCGCCCTGTTCTCAATCAATCAAACTTTATTTATAGAGCACTTAACAAACAAAGTTGACCAAAGTGCTGTTCAGAAGAATAAATAAAAGGCATAAAATACAAAACTCACACTGGCATAAAATACAAATTAAGAGACATAAAACATGAGAAAACAGCTGTCATAGGCCAAGGAGAAGAGGTGGGTTTATAAGGAGGGATGTAAAAACAGCCAGTGAAGAGGCCTGTCTAATGGGCAGAGGCAGATTGTTCCACAGTTCAGGAGCTGCCACAGCAAAGGCACGGTCCCCTTTGAGCTTACGCTTTGTTTTGGATACACTCAGGAGCAGTTGATCTGTTTAGTTGCTGAGCTAATCAGTTGTGGGGAAAAAAAGCTAATATAGTGATGATGGTAATAACACATTGATGAATGAGGAATGACCTGAGTGAGTTTCACTCAATGCCTGCATGTGAAAATTATTTGATACACATATATATTACTCAGTGTGGTTTTGCTCAGTAAAACGGTCTGTGGCGTAGCAGTTAAGTGTGTTTGAGATGAGAATAAAACAAGGTGCTGTTATTAAATCTTGAAGTGTAACAATAGGCAGCAGAGGGAATTTATTCATGGTCTCCAGAGTCATGCTGTTACAGAAAACACATTCCTAAGTGTGCTGATTTCCACTTTATTCATCTATTTATAGATTAAATGTGTCTGATTATTTGATTATTCGTTTGTTTTATGTTTTTCTTTCAGGTGTGTGGCGGAGAACCTCGGGGATGTGGCCTTTGTCAAACACACAACAATCTTTGAAAATTTGGACGGTGAGTGTTGATGAGGTTATTTGGGGCCAGCAGAGAGAGAAAGTGCTTGTCTGTGTCAAGACACAGGATGTCAGTGTTTCACAATTTTCTTTTACTTTGTGTGAAATCCAGAATACAACGAATAGATTGCACAGTTTATATGGTACATGATGTGTGTTTGTCAGACAGAGATAGACAAACTGACAGATAGATAACAGTTAAATAAAAGAGAACATAAGTGAGAAACAGATATCAATACAGACAGTGGATCAAACATTTTGTCCAGCTAGAAAATGCCCTAATTCTTTGTTTGCTGCATCTGCTCCTCCGCTTTGGGCAACATCCAAAATTAATGGTGATCATTATCAAAGTCACGCTACACAGACTCTGCTGGTAGAAGAAGCAGTTTAACGCTGGCTCCACAAACACTGTAAAATGAGCTGTTTAACGAAGCATGCTTTCTCATATGGTTCAGAAATGTCCCGAGTCAGACCAATTAACAGAGGCCAAGAAAACACAGGAGGTTTGTGCTGTTTCTCTAGAAAGGGAGAAAGTAGCTTCAAGGTGGTCTACATTTTGCCTTTATTTGTATGGCTAAATGGGGTTTTTGTGTGCTTTTTAAATTCTTAGGCGGCCAACCAAATGTCTCAAAATTAAAATGTGAAATATTCAAAATATAAAGTCTACATTCTCATCACAGGCAGATTTAATAAGCTGTACTGTAGCTAGCTAGTGTAATTTGTTAGTGCTAATTTATCCCCGGCTAAGTAAAATAGTTTAAGTAAGATAAGAAGATTACGAACATACTGTGTAATCCATTCCTTACACTTTTTTTTTTGTTTTTTGGGATTTGGAGAATCCTAAGAATAACACCAACACCAACTCTTGACATACACAAAATTGTTCTTAATAAAGCCCCATGCACAGTGGTTCGGCGTGTGGACAAATCCAAAGCTTGATAGGCCTGCCAACGTCGGGGGATGGGGTTTATAGCTTGTGGTCAATTTATTTTTTATACTTTATTAGTTATTAGTCAAATTTTCATTTTTAGGTGGAATATTGTGTTGTTTCTCCTTTGAAAAATGACTGGATTTGAAATAAAATCTGACACACCTTCTCTCCTCTGCTGCTTAGGTAAGAACCAGGAGTCCTGGGCCCTGGATCTGGAGCTGGAGGACCTGAAGCTGCTGTGCCCAGATGGAACCGAGGCGGGTCTGGATGAGTTTGACCGATGCCACCTGGCAGCTGTCCCCACTAACGCTGTGGTGGTGCGCATGGAGGACAAGTGTCGCGTCTGGAAGTACCTGGAACGTTTACAGGTGGGTGCAGACAGAAATTGCATCAGCCATGTGCGAGTGTGTGTGTGTTATTCTCCAGGCATATGTGTTTATTTCTGTCTCATATCTCTGTGGTGTCTGGTTTATGGATCAGCACATCTCAGAGCGCAGGTATCTGCTAAACTGTCATCCTTCTTCCTTACTGTGTGTGTGTGGGAGAGGCCAGGATGACTGATACGTCCTATTCTGATCCCCTGGCTACACGCTCACACAAACCAAAAAAACACATACACATGTACACAGAGCACGCTGACGCACATCCATGCCCTTATGCATTAAGTCCTGTCACGCACCTTCTCTTTCCTGCAGAATGCCTTTGGCAACGCCACGGAGGGCTTCCGTCTGTTCAGCTCAGCAGGCTACGGCGAATCCGATCTGCTCTTCAATGATGCCACCCACCACTTGCAGAGGGTTCTGGGTAGCTACACCTCTTGGCTGGGCCCTACTTACACCACCATGCTGCAAGCCTTCGAGTGTGAGGGTAAGAGTGATGGTATCTTTTTGCTTGTGTGTAAAAGTGTGTTTATGTGGATTTGCTGATGAAGCGAGTGGCTGGAGGAGTGTGTTTTCCTTTGTGTTTGTCTGTGTATCCACTGCAGCTGTTCTCATTATTGCGCTTTCCCTCCAACAGGCTTCTGCTGATGGAGCCGGAGGAAGACATCCGCCGCGTCAACTTCCACCCCCTACCACTGTCTCCGTCCTCCCTTTCTGCATCTCCTTGCTGCCATCTGTGTCCCTCTGCCACTCCATCTTGCCATCTCTCATTTTCTGTGCTTTGCTTCTTGTGTTTGTTTTCTCCCTGCATTTCCCCACCCATTCTCTATAGCATTATGCCCCCCCTCCTCCTCCAACCTAGTGCTTCACTTGCAGGTTAAAAGAGTTGTAGTTCTTATGTTATTGACAGATGGTGTCTCTTTTTATTTTTTTTTAAGAGGGGTTTGATAAAGATTTTTAGTGCAAATACCCCATAACCATACAACATCACCCCCAATATTGATTTATACATACAAAAACTGTCCCGTTAAATGTATGTCAGGAAATTGTGTCCTTCTTGTTGCATTAGCCTAAGTGTCAGTATCACCCATACACCCCCCACAGGGTCTGTCTCTGGCACTGAACAACTAGGGTGCTATTAACTTTGAGCTTAGAGGTCTCAGTTACTGTACGTGTGTGTGTGTGTGTGTGAGTATAGACTTTTTTCCCACAGCCATTATTGCCCTAATTGGCAGTCTGGCATATCATACTGTTTGTGTGTAAGTGAGAAAAAGTGTGTGTCTGTAAGTTTATGTGCCTATGTGTTAGTGTGTTGATAGGATTGCTGCTTTCCCATGGCTTGTATAGCTTAGGACTTTGGATCACTGCTTTCTCACGTCTGGTATGGTGGACCGGACTATGCCAGCTCACAGTGTATTGTTACACTATACGGTTAGGAGAAACTGGATTAGGGCTTGGGCTGCCACCAGTGACCCCTGAGTGAGTCTATTTTTTTTTTAAAGCTTTGATAATTTTCTCATCTGTTAAAACATTTGCTTCAACCAAATCTCCCAAAATGTGCTCTCCAATACCTACTTTGTCTGTCTTGCTTTAACACGTAAAGGAATACAGTATGTGGAATACGTTTTTCTCCAATTTATCATTTATACTTTAAGATACCAATGGCAAGATGTTGATAATGAAAGAAGTTACTAACAGGAAGATGTCCTAGACACGGTGTTACAAGAGGAAATTAGTCAGTGCAGTGTGTAATATTATCAAAGAATTGTCACGAAGAAGAGTATTACTGAATACTACACTATCAAGAAATGGTGATTGTGAGATATTCAAGGAAGGGTAATTAAAGAATCACGGTTAGATCATCAGCATGTTTAAAGCCTCACTTGACCTACAGAATTGTGTACTGTAAAATGTACGGTCTGTTCTGGGCTTAAGTTGAGTCTATAGCTTTATTATTTTCACGTTCTGCACCACAGCTTAGCTTAGCTTGGCAATAAACTGATAAACCGGATGAAGTTCTCCTCGCCAAATTGTGTTTTTTTTGCCTCATTGTACGTAAAGACATCCAACTAGTTAGAACTAATACAACAGATACAAATACAGGATATTTACGATCTTGCTGAGGCTATGGCATGCTTTTGCAGGACTCTGTTTTGAAAAAGAAACCCAACGTCTTCTTTTTTAAATAAAATCCTGTCACATTTCATCACCATTACATTACATTACGTTGCATTTTGGCTCCTGATGGCAAAAAAAATAAAAATAAAAATAAAAATAATAATAATAATAAAAGACGCCACGAATATTGAGAGAAGCAATATTTTTCACCTCATTTGCGAAAGGTGAAAGGCATATCTGTTGTACCAATTCCACTTTGGTTTGTACCATTGGTGTTGTTTCTGCTGTTGTCTGACAGGCTTCAAATTATGTAAATACTCCTTATAGCTTGAGTGTGTAGTGTTGCAAACCTTCTCTTTTTTTCAACCAATTAAATGAATGATGATAAAGAAATAATCCTCTCTAGTCCTTTCGAGCTGACTTCTAATTATCCTGAAACAGCTACATGATATCTGTGTGGAAATGAATTATGCTTGAAATCATCTCTCTCGGTCCATCTCACACTCCCTTTTCTCGCTCTCAGTCTTTCTGCCTCTCACACACACACATTCACTCAGAAATAGGCTGTATGCTGGAAGGAGAGAACAAGGGGAGGAATTAGGATGTAGAGAAGTAGAAAAAAAGGAAGGTCACACACACACAAAGACCTGCATACAGAGACTCAGGTGCTCACTCAGGTGGAGAGAGGCACCTCCCAGGTAGACAGGTGAATCAGGGGCACCAAATCATCATAGGTGGTCCCCACGAAGAGACAGACCTCTACTGAGCATGCACCAAATGGCCCTGCTGGCACTGCTTCACCTCATTTACAACATTAATCCTTTAGAAGAAGTCTGTGGCTGTGACGGAGGAGTACCATTTAGCAGCGAGCAGATACTGTAGATTAAACTGCATTGCAGCAGAGTGCTGCAATCACTCCCAATCCTCAGCTCTCCCATTTTGCTGTAATGCACAAATAAAAACAACTAATGTGGCCTCAGTACAGCTCTCTCAACCATGAGTGGTTTGTAAGAGAGGAAAGTGTGCCGATATACCACTGATGGAAATTAACTAGTAATTTAATACATTTACACTTACATAAACAGCATAAAAACAGATCACAGAAGTGAAATAAGATAAAGTCTGAGAGATCAAAAAACCATAGACCTCCACCAAATTGATAGTACTGTAATAACCTAATCTAGTCTAAACTTAATCTAAATGAACTGGCAAAATAATATATGAAATAAACATATTTTGACCTAAAAACTGTACTTTGATGTATTTTCATTGTATGCCCCTCTACACTTCTACTGCACTGCAATTCAAACACAAACATTTAATTTTTTTACTTCTGCAGTGGTGTATTGAGATTTAACTAAACATATGGCTATCCTATGAAATATGAATATGATCCTGTAAGTAAAATGTTTGGTACCGGTACGTTAAATATTAACACTTTATGCCATTTAATTTCTACTACATCTACTTTTTCAAAATGAAATATAATACATTTTACATTTATCTGACATTGATTGTTAGCCTACTATTCACTTAAGCAAATTTTTCATATAAAGTAAATGATCAACTTGCAAAATATGACTCAATGCTATAGATTTAAGAACCCATTAACTAGTTAAAATTGGCTCCACATTGAAAGATTACACAAGTAAAATGCTGCTAATAATTTAATACATCACTGATAACAATCTACTAATATAGTATAATGCTATTCTGCATAAAGTACTTCAACTTTTGATACTTTCGGTACTTCTTAATGCAGGCCTTTATTTGTAATGGGGTATTTTCTGTGTAGTATTGCTTAAGTAAAGGATCTGAACACTTGTTTCACCACTGACTAAAATAGTCCAATAGTAGAATGTACTGTAATATAACACTCTGAAAGGGGCCATTTTAAATATAGAGCATTTTGTAGCCTAATAGCTGGCTACTAGCTGCAAATACTTGATCATTAACCCTTAAACCTAACCAGTCCTTGTGGATGCCAATATGTCTACATACAAAAGTGTGTGAGGATGCATGTTTGTTGGGAAGATTTGTGTTTGAATCCGTGCAGGCGTGTTTGTGGGTGTCTTTATCTCCGCTGACACGGGTGACAGCACAGGACTGGAGACAATTTGACCGGAGGTTGCGAGGCGAGAGCGGCAGAGAAGAGAGGGATGACAGTGATTGAGGGGGAGAAGAGGGAAGAGTGACAGGTAATCCATCAGAGGCGTTACTGTCATTATTCAATTACCACCCATCCTTAGCACTCCTGATAACCCCGACACGCATGCACACACACACACACACACACACACACACACACACACACACACAGGCTACATACCCACACATGCATGCAGTAGGAAGTTGCATTGAAGAAGCAGATCCACTAAAACAAGGTGGGTTTGTGCTGTGCGGGTGGGGAGGTGAGTCAGGGCACGGGGCTTGGCACTGGTTCTTTATATGCTTTTAGTGCAGCAGACCCTTGAATCTCAACTCCTTCCTCTCTCATGTCCTCTACTCCCCCCTCACCTCTCTCATCCTTCACTTTTTCTCCTCCTCATCTCCCCTATCGCCTCTTGCTCTCCCCTTTTCCCTCCATCTCTAGTTCCCACCGTATCCACCTTTCCCTCTCCTCCTCCTCCTCCTCCTCCTCCTCCTCCTCCTCCTCCTCCCTCTCTTCCTCCTCTTCTTCTTCCCCATCTACACAGTTCATTCCGTCTCCTGAGCCCAGAGCCGATAAGGAACATGGAGTATGATTAGACACCAGTGACACCAGGCTTATCGCTCTGCTCCCATAACGCTCCCCAGATCACTTACAGTACACAACAAAAGCCAAGCAGCACACACACACACACACACACACACACACACACACACACACACACACATAACACACACACACACATGCTCAGCAAGGCTCACAAGACTGGCTATCAATTCTAAATATCTTTTTGCGTTCGGCACATGTTGCCTCCATAATGATGCACGAGCTGGGTGAAAAATGACCATGAGCAGCAAATTGTTTGAGTGTGAAGCGGCAGGGAGGAGGATGTTTATGCATTACAGTTTGTGCAGGTGAGAGTGAGTGTGACACGAGGGTGCAGGGCTCAGTAGTTTCCACTGATGAGAGATGAGAGAGTTTGAGGTACCAATCACTAGATGGCACTGTCTCCTCAGCAGTGTGCAGCACATCCATCATGCCTTTTCCAATATAACTGTTGTAATGCAACAGGGTGATCCAAATAGCACGCTCACTGAGGCTCCTCTCCCCATCACAACTCTGCATCCTCCGCCTCCCTCCTATTTTCTCATTTTCATCTCCCCCTCTCCTTTCCTCTCTTATTTCTCCTCTTTTCTCATTTATACTCCTCTTTTATGTCTTCCCCTTTCTTCACCCTACCCCCTTCTTCCTCCTCTCTTGATTTCTCCTCTCCTCTTTCTTTTCTCAGCTCCTCACTCTACCCCCTTCCTTCTCCTCTCTTGATTTATCCTTTCTTTTCTCCTCTCCTCACCTTATCCCCTCCTTCCTCCTCTATTGATCTCTCCTCTCCTTTTTCTTTTCTACTATCTTTAACTCAACCTTTCTCCTCTCTCCCTCTTTTCTCTTTTCCTATCCTCTAGTCTTCTTTTCCACTCTCATTTCCTGTTCTCTCCTTACTTATTTCCTCTCTACTCTTTACTTTGTCTCATCATGTCCCCCTGTCTCCATCTCTCCTGTCCTTTGTTTGTCTCTACCTCCCAATCTATTCTCCCCTTCTTGTCACCTGCCATCGCCCCCCTCTTGTCCTTTCTTGTTTTTCTCCTCTCGTCTCTTCTACCTCTACCCCATTTTCTTCTTTTCTGTTAGTTTTCTTAGTAATCTCCTCTCATCCTTACCCCTTTTATTTCTCCCTTTATTCTCTACTCTTGTCTCTATATATTTTTTCTTCTCTCCTCTGCCTTTCTCTCAGTCTCTTTTTCCTGTCCTCATGTCCTCTCATCTCCTCCTCTATTCGCATTTCTCTTTTACCTCATTTTCCTCTTCTTTATTCCTGTCTTTCTCCTCTCCTTTCCTCTTCTTGTCTACACCTCCTATTTTCTAATTTATTCTCCTTTTCTTTTTTCTCCTCTCATTTCTTCTACCTCTCCTCTCCTCTCCTCTCCTCTCCTCTCCTCCTCCATGGGGCAGTGTAGCTCTGTAATGTTGTTAGGACATGCTCTCATTAATAACCTACACTCTGAGAGTCTTTGCTAGTGAAGCGTGAATCTCTCGTTCGTTTGGGGACGAATAGAGGGTGTTTCACGAGTGTGTGTATGTGTGTGTGTGTGTGTGTGTGTGTGTGTGTGTGTGTGTGTGTGTATATATACAAGACAGAGAGAAGAGAGACAAAACCAGAAAAAACACAACGGGTGGGGGCAGTGTACAAAAAGCATGTGTTTCCTCACGTTGTTTAATAGTGCTGGATCAGCCGGCAGTATGCTGGTCCAATATATTTTATTTGTGTGTACTGTAGGTGGGCTTGTGGATCAGTTCCAGAAGTCCTTGAGTCTAACCCTGTTAGGGAACCTTGCCTTTGGGCATCCCATAGCCCAGTGCTCATTACTGCTGTAGGGTTCACACACACATGCACACACACCTATTTACACACAAACTCACATCGCGCATGCCATAAAGCCATCACCTCGCGTGCCAACACCCACTTCCAGTTACAGGTAGATGGCAGGTGCAGTCCTCAAGGTGTGTGTGTGTGTGTGTGTGTGTGTGTGTGTGTGTGTGTGTGAGCTATATCGCCAATGTCCACTATGTTATAAGGTCTCGATAAAAGAGTAATTTGTGAGCTGTGCTTGTTGAACCTCATTAGGAAAAGGGTTATTTTAAGTGTCACACTTAAACGTGAAAGTTAAGGTAATGGCTGCACTCAGGCAATTAGCGGCGATGGGGGGGAAGGGAAGTTAGAGAGTGAGTGTAGGTCAACACAAGTATAACAAGGATGTGTGTAGGTGTGTTTGAGTGCAGCACATGTGTGTGTGTGTGTGTGTGTGTGTGTGTTAGATTTATGCTCTGTGTGCCACCGCTATCTGTTCCTGTGCTCCATAACGAGCTGACAGGTGTACGAGCCAGCAAGCTGGACACTGACTGATGAATTACTAATGCTCACACATACTCTCTCTCTCTCTCTCTCTCTCTCTCTCTCTCTCTCACACACACACACACACACACACACACACACACACACACACACACACACACACACACACACACACACACACACACACACACACACACACACACACAAACACAGGGGTAATGCATTGTACAATAAGTGTTGTCTAACCTCAGCAGTACACTCAGCTTTGGCAGAGAGGCAGAAACAGAGAGGAGGGGGAGGAGGGGGGGACGAGAGAGGGTGATTAAATAGTCTAGTTAGTCCACAGAGTGGTTGAGAACATTAAGAGCTTGGCCATTCATCAGTATAACACACACACACACACACACACACACACACACACACACACACACACACACACACACACACACACACACACACACACTACGAATACACGCACCCACTCATATTGATTGCACAAGTTAAAAATGTTTCTGCTTGGTGAGCCAGTGAACTCTCACAGGAAAACAAAACACACACATTCCCAAAAATTCCCTTATGCACACACACACACACACACACACACACACACACACACACACACACACACACACACACACACACACACACACACACACACACACACACAGAGTTTCTCTCGGAAAACAGATACATTTTCCATCACTTACCCGTCCTGTCATAAGTGTGAGCACTGGCTCATTAAAACTCTTCAAACTCCCTCCCACACCTCACCACCCGTCTCCCTCCCTCTCATAAACGGACAGGGCTCCTCACTGCTTCAGAGGTGGTGATATAAAGGGAGAAAAATAACTGAGCCAGAGAGGATAAGGAGGTAATTCAGGTGGGCTGTCAAACAAGAGAAGATGAGGATGGAAAAAACAGGTGGATTGTCAGAGAATAAGCAGACAAAGTGAGGAATGAGCAGGGAGGATTTCTACAAATTGGATGAAGAATGAGCAGATGGGGGAAAGGACAAACAGTCAAGAAAAGGGAGGATAAGCGGTTTGGATGGACAAAACTGAAATAGAGAGGATGGAGAGGAGGAATTAAAAAGGTTGAAGAGGAAACCAAATAATTAATGACAAGGACGAACAGGGGAGAAGAGTGAGACAAATATGGAGGAAATACAGGAATAGTCTAAAAGGGAGCAGGAGAAAATGAGGAAAAAGAAAAGAAAACAGGATGGTGGATAATAGAGTAATTGGGGTTAAGAAGAAAGACATAAAGAAATGATGTATAGGGAGCAAAATGAGGCATTTAGTTGGTGATTAGTAAATGGGATGAACTGGGAGGTAAAGGAGAAGAGGCAAGGACATCATCAGAGAGGAAACAGGGAGGGAGGGAGGAGAAGAGAAGAGCAGCGATTTCTCCTTCTGCTCTCAGTAATTCCCAAATATGAAGTCCCTTGTTATCACTGTTTAGTTTTTATCTTCAGCCTTACAGTCTTTTTCATTATCAGGATAATGCCGGTTATTACCTCTTCATCACAGAAATATTGTGATGGATGTGTTCCAATCAACCCCGGCATTAATATGATCAGCGTGGACATTAGCACAATCAGTCAGCACGCCGCTGATAATAACTCATTATTGTTGTGATTTAGTCCCAACGCCACGACAGCTGGAGCTGCGTTTAAGGACCATTAGTTACAGAGAGATGGAGTGATGGGGGAATAGAATAAAAGAGCTCGGGAAGGAAATGGTGGAGGAGGAAGTGACAGAAGAAGGGAAGCTAGGAAGGAAGGAAGAGAAAAGTGGAGAAAAATGAGAGTGAAAGGGCGAACGAGCGGGTGGTGGTGACAGGCAGCGAAAACAAATTAAGGGTGCATTCACAAGTGTGTTTGGATTCAATTTCTTAAGTATTTACTGCTTTAATTTAGTTGGTTTGAGCAGGTGAGAATAATGAGATTCAAACTCAGGTGGCTCCAACTAACTGCAACAAAACACCTGAAAATGCAGGTGTTGGTCTTTCAGTAGAAAATGAATAGGGGTGAACCCACTGTGGGTTTTCATGCTTAACAGAGTGCTCAAACCATTCAGACCCCTTGTCACCCACAGTATATGCCCTGCATTTGCATTTGTTTCTCCACTCATTTATTCATGTTTTTCCCATTGATTTTTCATCCATCTGTACATCTCATATTCAGCATTTACTCATGCTTCAAAGGTCTAGTATAACAAAATGAATCAAGGACATACTAATGTGCATATTCAGCTATCTCTTCATGTGTTTTTCATTCATATGAGCACCAGGAAGGGTAAATTGTAGAAAAAAAGACGTCATGCTTTGCTTTCTTTAAATTAGAAGAACTTGGATTTGTTTCGACTCCCCTGCATCGCCTATAATCTCCAACCTTGCACGATGGCTGATAAGCAAAACTGTATAGCTGAACTATTAGTGACTCCTGTTAACAAGCCCTAGTTCACTTGTAATCGAGCACTGTGAACATAAAGGGACCAATTGCAGAAATGCAACAAAGTTAACTTTTAACAAAAACACACCTTTAGCGTGCCTGTGGGCTTAGATAATCTCTGCCAAATTGGTTAGCAAAACCAAAAATGGACTTTGTTTTCATGCCAAGCAAATCTATCACTGCCCTACATCTACACAATGGAATATATATGTGTGTGTGTGTGTGTGTGTGTGTGTGTGTGTGTGTGTGTGTGTGTGTGTGTGTGTGTGTGTGTGCGTGTGTGTGCAAGAACAAGAATGTAGCTCAGCATGAACAGAGCCCAAAAGAACTACACCCGAAATCTCTCCCCCATAGCATTGCAGCACCCTGCTGTGAGATACAGCACTAAACCAGCTCCAATCGTACGTGTCTGCTGCAACCTGGGAGTGCGTTGCATGTGAAAAATGGGGCAGAACGAAAAACAGGGTAGAAGGTATCTCACACAACTAGCATTAATATTATATTAGACCACATCACCAAAGGACCAGATCAGTGTTGCTCATACTCACACTCGCCAACGTCTATTACACAGTAAGTGGAACACTCCTTATGAATATTACACACCTCTCTGTGTTAAAAGCTTTCTATCTGCGTGACATCGCTGGCAAGCTGCTCCACAGCTGTCAAACCGGTGTTGGAGAGTGAGAGAGAGGGTCTGGAAGTGTAGGGTGTAACCCTGAATGAGTGTGAATGTGTGTCTGTGTGTGTGTGTGTGTGTGTGTGTGTGTGTGTGTGTGTGTATGAGATGGTTTTGGGATGCATCTTGTCATTATTGCACAGCTGTAAGGAACCAGTATGACCACACAGAGTTACAGAGGAAGAGTATCCTGTGTGTGTGTGTGTGTGTGTGTGTGTGTGCGTGCACAGAAACATTGTTATTGTTTCACACAGAAACAGAAAAGCCATCTTACTGTAGCATGTTTATGAATATCTCACATGTTTTACAGTAATTAAAAACACATGTGTGATTATTAAATCATTACTCTGTCCCATATAGACGATGTTTGCAGATGTGTGCAAAAAGCATGTCAGCTGTATGTTGGGTGAGATTATAAATTGGAAAAAGCAGTAATCCAGCATGTGCATATATCAATTCTGTCCACCAGAAATTACTTTTATTTTCCCATTCAGTTTTGAAAGGCAACTTTATTTATGCCTTGATTATGTTTTATTTGTGTGTGTTTTTGATTGTGTTACATTAATGTACAAGTCATAAGGTTCCTAAAAGGAATTGTTCAACATTTATATGTATGTTTACTTGCTTCCTTGCTGAGAGTTAGATGAGAAAATTGATACCACTCACAGACATGAGAGTGGTACCAACCTTCTCATCTCTTGGCCATAAGGCAAAAAGAGAATTTCCCAAAATGTTAAACTATAGGGAAAGAGATTTTGGTAATAAGTAACTGTTGATTTATTTAATGTTTTATTTTTATTTTTTTTCTATATATAAAGTATATAATATATATATATATATATATATATATATATATATATATATATATATATCTGACTTGGTAAATATGTTGCTTAACATATTTTTCCTAATTATATTGATAGAAAACATAATTAAATACTTCATTTAACTAAGTATTATTATATAAAGGTTATTTCGAGACAAGGTTTGTACACACACACACACACACACACACACACACACACACACACACACACACTCACACACACACACACACACACAGCTCTGGCTAGAGCGCCAACCACGTATACATTTTAACCTTAAAATCAGCTTTTCACTAATGAGGTCTTGAGCTCACAGGTGACTATTCACCCAATTTTTCTACTTTTGCTGAGACCAAATGTCCCCACATGCCTGTAAAAAAAAAACTTTTTATTATCACACACTCTCTCTCTGCTCCTCACCTCTCCTTGGCACCTCTCCTCTGAGGCCTCTGAAGGCAGCTGGCTGTGAGAGCAGGTCTCTGCTCTATTAAAACCAGACCTCATCTCATCTGCCATCTATTCCACTGTAAATACACTCTGTATGTTAGCACCGTGCTCTGCTCTCCTTGAGTGCCTCGACCCGCCGTCCTCTCTGCACTGGCAGCGAGGCATATATTAGGTTTTTCAAGGCCAAGTATCCTTGAACCATTATAAAGTGCCTTTTTAGTGCTTCCTGTGCATTTATCCAGCAGCTCAGTTCACTGAATGAAAATGTGACCATAAAGGACATTTGGCTCTTTTTTTTAGCACAAGGGTACTCATTAAAGACACACAAAAAAATAATTTACTGTTAAATTGACTCTCACTACAAAATAATGGCTAATTTGAATTGTAAAATTACAACTCTAGCACCATGATTCTTCCAGTACTTTTAGATTTTACACAACAGACAAGAAAAATGGCCTTCAGAATAATATTTCCCACCTTTACTATAATAGACGGCATGTCTTTTCATAGATCCCTAAAGTCCATCAGCCCTTCTAGTGTTAAAATCATTCCATAAAATTTCACAATAAGGCTTGCGCTAACATTTTTAATCTATTTCATTTAACACCCTCTAAATCCATTTAGCAGGATGTACACTGCAACAGTAGGATGGGTCATTTTTTCTGTGGGTCTGTGGAAGAAATATAGAAAGAGGTCACTTACTGTGCATTAGGTATACTTAATAAAACTATAGTGTATTGGGAACATTATACATTTCAAAGGATGAATCATCTTCACAGCAAGTAAAAGTCTGGTTTGGGAAAAACATACGAGAATTGCTGCATGCTTTTCATCACAGCAGGTATTCACGATGTGCTGTTGGAGGTATCCACATTGATCTGCATCAAAACACATGCAGGATAAATGTTTTAGTTCAGAGAAAATAGCAAGCATTTTCAAAAATTTCTTTTCCTGAACTATTGAAGTAAGGGACCGTTTAAAAAAAATTATAATCCAGGATTTATCTAAAAAATGATTCACTTATTCCTTGCCCAATGGCCACTCCATTACAGTTTTTTTTATAACTGCTTACACTACACGCTTATTTTTTACTCACTCAAAGAGCCAAACTACACACCAAATCTCTGAAACCACAAGCTATTTCTCAGCCTTTCACTCAGTTTTCAATTGCATAAAACACTTTTTTCAAAACACTACATACAATTCTCTACATGAGACACACAAATCGAACAGGAAGTGACTTGCTTTCCTTTTCCAAAAACAACCAATCAAAATGTTACACTTATTCACTAGGTCACACACATACACTCCTCACATGTGCAAGCACATTATGCTTAACTGATCACTAACCAATCAGTTTACGAGTATAGGCCTATGAATAGGTCAAATGACAGATTACCTGTTTTGAACAATGGATGGCAACAATAGAGCAAGGGGAGGAGGAGGGAGAGGCAGGGGACAACAACAAGGACAAATGTATTCTTCATTCTAAAACTTATACTTTTGGTTTACATATGTTTATGGTTTGTTTTATTGTATGCTAGTGTATACAACACTGTGTTACTGTTACAACAGTAACATTTTGCCAAATAAATTTCTGTTTCAACTCTGCATTGGTGTTTACGCTGTACTTTTGAACCCCTCTCAGCAGATGACTTTCACTCTAGAACGTTGTATGGGAATGTAGATATAAGCCTATGAAAATGTACATGTGTGTACATGGTAAATCCAAAAATGTACTATTATTTAAAAAAGTGTTTGCCATTTGATGCAAATGACTCATTTTGAGATGTGTTAATGGCATTTTGAATGTAGTGTTTTATTTGGAAGGAGATGTGAGGCATTTTGTGTGTGCAGTTTTGGGAATTATGTGTAGAGTTTTGAAAAAAGGAGAGACAGTTTTGAAAATGTGTGTAAGCAGATGTAAAAAAAAAAAAACTGTAACCAAGGTTGGAGCCAGAAATTTAGAAATTCGGAGGTCATTAGTCCCAGAAACTCAAAGTCCTCCTCAGGAGACACCAAAAAGAGTCTCTAAATTATTTGGATTTGTAATATTTTGTTTAATCAGTTAACATAATCAATAATGATGTCCATCCTGCCAGGAGTACAATCCTCAATGTACTATCCACCAATTTACAGTAAATGAGATTATCTTGGTCATATCCAACATCAGATTCAGTACTGTTCTTTGTCAGTCTCATATATGGAGATACTGGCACAAATGCCTCTTTTTATATAAATTGAATTATGCCTCTGGGATTATTTATGTATTAAGTGTTGTGTGTATTGTGCTGTCATTTTATTGGACCATGAGTCCATAATAAAGTCTTATTAATAGCAGCTACCATTTACTGTTTATTGAGATACCAACCAACAAACAAATGGACAAACAGGAATGAAAAACCCTCTTTAGGTGTTTTAAAAGCTAAACAAAAAAAAATATGTTGCACATTCTTTTCATTAATATGAAAACAAAGAGAGAGAGGTGGATCCTGCAGCAATAGAAGTTATGTATACTACATTATGTAATTAAGTGTTTGAACATATTTCAATTTACGAAAACATCACACAGAAATGCCACATTTAGGTTGTTAGTAGTCATAAAGCAAAAGTGAGAGCCACAAACAGCTTTTCCAAACATCTGTTAAGTGTTACTCACTAATAAGAGGTTCCCAGTGGTTGGAAAGCACTCATTTTACAAACAGGTGTTCACAGGAGGGAGATTGGCTGGATATTTATTTAAGAACATTATGTTAGCTTTGCCAAATGAAAAGAAAAGAAAACCCTCTATTTTAAAAGAATGAACAAAAGCAAGGAAACTCACAAGTCTTGGCACACGTGATTACGTTTTTTAAAAGGGTACATTTAATAGGACCGTGGTACTGCCAGAACTGTATACTACTGTGTCCTTGATACAAATAGCTACCTGTCTTATATTTAATAGTCATTCACACAATGTTAAAATGAAACTTCATCCATTGTAGGATGATCAATATTCATTTTTGCTTAAACGGTGGTATCAGACATTAGTTTCTCCTTAATGTTCTCTATCAGATGAACAAATTACAACATTGTATTGAATTGAAGGGGAGAGTGCTTCAGAGAGGTTGAGACTAATCTTATTTTACTAGGGGACATAAATCCCAGAGGTCTCTGGCCGTTTCTGGACTCATTCCCTGCAGTTTTAAAGGTTAAGAGCCCTCTATAAATAAGCAGGACACCACATTAAGTTTCTGATCAAGATGAGGATACACGAGACCCTTGAGCGCTGTTGGAATGTGTCATGTTGCATAAATTCCATGACTTAATTGACAGCGAATTACTCCCTAATTAGTCTGCAGAGACAAAAGAGGCGTGATGAGGGTGAACCATTTCTGTCAGTTTTAACACAGCGGTGCCGCCGTGATGCTCCGAGGTGCAACCTACTTGTTTTAGAGAGTGAACCATTTGTTTTTGGTGTGACTGCATGGAAACGACACAAAACAGGTAACAATTTTGCGTGTGCTTCTTAAAGCCACTACTATATGTGTAGAAATTGTATGTTATTATTGCATCTTTCAAATGATTCTAAAAGATAAGAATTTGTGAAGCAATACCAGAAGAAATCGGTGCTTTGAAACCATTCAGAGTGGAGGAACGAGCAGTTACCAGCATGCATTCCCACAACGTCCTCTTTGATACTACCCCTGGGGTTGCCAGAATCACACATTTTCAAACTAAAAGAATGTTTGCTGTTTTTGTAGCTTGGGGCATTGGCTATTGGTTACGATAATATTTTCCGAAAAAACCTCACTGCTGAGATCAGGGGATGAGGCAACATTGCTCTGGAGTCTCAACAGGGTAAGTGGATGATAAACAAAGCATCTGTTTTATTTGGGAGAGGAAATGAAGGCAAATGTAAGAACCATTACCCAATCTGCCATTCAGCATTAAGAACAGATTTGTTATAAGAGAATTTTATAATGTGGCAACCCAATCTTCAGGAACCTTGAAATAAAAGTTTTTTTTTCCTCTTGGGGAAAACTGGGCATGAGTGGAAACTAGATGTGAACACAACACTGACATATTATTTTTTAAGTTGATACTGTAAGGTTAACAGGTTAGCACACAATTGCTTTTTTACACATCCGGAAGATACAGAGAAAGATTAGCATACATTGGAGTTCCTTGCCACCTGGTTCTGGGCATATTGACTAGGAAACAGCTGCATGCTGCCTCCTAAAACTTGACTGCCCTCCCTCAAAAATTGACTTTATAAGTCATATGTACAATCAGCAATTACTATTCATGTACATATTTACGTTTTATTGTCAGGAGACGCCACCCTCTAGTAGCTGTAATTATAGCGCGAGCAAAGCAGGAAGTATAAGAGTGCCAAATTGCGCATAAGGACAGGGGTGATGGATGGGTCAAACAAACAGGACTTCCACCCAGGAGAGCAGGGTTTGGGTCTTGTTTGAAAATAAAAGTAAACAGTGAGTTTTTAACTTTATGGAATATCATCTCGTTTTGCATCACATGTGTAACCAGAAGTAAAGTAACGTAACAAATATATAGATTTTAACCCAAACCACAATATTTTTCTAAACTTAACCAAGTAGTTATGTTGCCTAAACTTAACCAAACCGTGACCATTTCACAACATTAACGTGTTTCAAACCATTACAATTGTGTTTAGGTATGAGGATGAAAAACGCCCCCATGGGTCGTATTAGATAAACAAGCTACATCGTCGTATGGTTTGGAGGACTGGTTGGGAAAAGTTGACACTTGAGAGATTGTTGTGCCATTCCTTCCTCATATAAGCCTGTAATGTTTGGGGGCTGCAACTCTCCCAAATGTTGCTTTGAGCACAATGTCTTTGGTTCATATTTAAACTTTGATACAGTGTATGGTGTATGACAGATTCATTTGCAGGCACTCAGACAGACTCATAAACTCTTTCTGTATCTCAATAACACACACACACACACACACACACACACTTTCCACTCTCCTACATTTCATCTATCTCCCTGGTGGCGCTATCTTTGGGGTGAATCTGTATCTGTTCCCTGCAGCGCTACATGAACTGCATCACCTTGCCTGCATTGACACATGATCAATGGTCTACGCTGTAACATGCAACACACACTGAAGCCTTTACACTCACTCTGATAGACAGTTAGCCTCAGACAGACCGAAAATCTATACAAAGTGAGGGAGAGAGAAAAAAGAGAACGCCCTTAAACGCACTGTAGGCCATTTTCTTTGCCCACACCATGCAAACACACACACACACACACACACACACGCACACACACACACGCACACACACACACACACACACACACACACACACACACACACACACACACACACACACACACACACACATACACACACACACACAGATGTATGCACTTAAAAGGATGATGATTATTATTACCTCTCTCCTTGTGGAGGTTTGGGATGACCTTCTTTCTCCGTCCCCCAGTGTGCTGCTGCGGCGGCTGGGGCTGCTGGGCTGAACTAGCCAGAGGGCATGCAGGGTCCGTAGAGGCACCGTGATGAATGGACTACGCTTGTTTATGGGGGAAAATCTCCACTGTGTGGTGTGTTTGGATTATTGTGTGTCCAGTTTATATGAGTGTGTGTGTGTGTGTGTGTGTGTGTGTGTGTGTGTGTGTGTGTGTGTGTGTGTGTGTGTGTGTGTGTGTGTGTGTGAGACTAAGATGCAGGTAAAAAGAGAGTGTGTTAGGTGAAGGGGAGAGAATGTCGGGCAGTGATTTTGAAGTGTGCTCTAACCTTCACTTCGCTTCTGGGCAGGATAAGGCCAAAGTTTGTGTGTGCATGCGTATGTGCGTGCATGTGTGTGTGTGTGTGTGTGTGTGTGTGTGTGTGTGTGTGTGTGTGTGTGTGTGTGTGTGTGTGTTTCAGGGTTTTAAAGGCCAGAGGATAGTCTAACCTTGGCAGAGAATAGGTTGGACTCCAGCCAGCCTCCTCTTCACCTTAATCCCCGAGCCCATATATCCTTCACCAGACCCTGTAGAGACGATGGCATATTTCACTTTATGACCTGATCATATTTCTGATAAATCTTCCCCATTACACCTCAAAAGAGCTCACTGAATATCGCCCTGATGAGTGTTCAGAGCCGGGCAGTGAGCAGCACTGCTCCCCTGCACCTGTTGATGGCACTATTGAGCTTCTGTGTCCTGCCCTGCTAGCTCCAGTCATCAACAGTCAGATAAAGGCAGTAACATCAACCTAAGCCAACCTCATACCAGGTTCCTGCATCCCCTCCTGCCTCCACCAACCCTCCCCCGGAGCTCTGATGGATGTGTTTGCCTGCAAAACTACTTATGAAACACTTAACAATAATAATGTTGTTATTTCTCATTCACTATTCTGCAGAGCTTCCATTTAGTCACTCCAGCTGAAGCAGAAGGTAAATGACAAAAACCCACACTTGTCATAAAATGTCATATAACTAATATAAATGGTGAAAACATGCAAAACAATGACTGCATTTATTCTAATGGAAGCTGTGGGTGCTGTTGCTGCAATGTGAACATTGGCACTGTTGAATATATTCTCTAAAACTGAAGAATGGTTGAAAAGGAGAAACATAAACATGTGAGCAGGCTACAGCTAAAGGGCAAAAGACAGACAGACAGTGTAATTTGCCTTTTTTCCCCTTCATCGATCCAAATAGGCCAAATCCATACATCTACTTTGTTTTTATCCTCTATCTATGCTTCCTTTACATTAATCAGCATGCACAATATTGAACATGAATACTTTTCTAGGTTAAAATGAAGAAAAAGTTAGCTTTATCTCACTAGTACAAAGTGCATCTGTTCCCATCGTAGCCATGGGTGTTTTGATCTTATTATTCAAAATTATGCTGCGTTAGTGAGTATCAGAAGAATGTTTTGTCTGGTGCAATTATATAGATCCGCCCTGGCAGTGGGCACATATGCATTATTAATATCTCCATATTACAGTGTTTTGTTGGGGTAACGAGCAAGTTCTGCTGCAGAGAGGAAATCAAATCTGACAAATGTCTTGTTTGTCACTGAGGCAAGCTTTCAACACTGACTAATAAAAGATGGAGGCAGAGAGGCAGGCTTTTTTTTCTCCAATTTTCCTCTTGCCTTAACCCTTACCCTGACCCTACCTCTAACCTCCACCCTGTCCAATACCACGGACAAAGAGCACATATTTCATGTGTTCAATCATTGTCGCTGACGTTATGGCCATTGGCTGTGCTGTCAGGCGTGACTACAGCATATACTGGCTAACCCTGGGGTCCCTGCAAACACAGCGACAGCAGCTCCTCAGCCTCCCACGGTGATGGCTGCCTGGGAAATAAAAGTACAGCCTCCCTGTGATCATTCCAGGAGCTATCCTGCCTAACAGCTCTGGGCTTTATGGCTCCGCTGCTTCTGATGATTCACACTCTGTCGTATAGTGCAGGCAACGCTACACGGACAGACACAGATTCATGGGTGCACAAATACACACACACACACACACACACACACACAGTGTACACATGCATGCACATGCACACCAGTGAAGCTCATACACAGATACGTTGGCAAACAAGGCACATTCTTCCACACACAGGGAAACACACACACACCCACACACAAGACACAAACACACACACACTTGGGGAAAATACACTAGTACAAGGCACATGCTGTACACTGGTACATCGAAACAAAACGCAATCCTGCAAAAACACACACACATTTATACTTCTATACCTGTGAGGACACTGCATTCGCAAATCCTAACCTTAAAAGATCCCACTTTATTACAACTTGGGTCTTGCTGGTGTAGTTTTGGACATCAGTAGTAATAATAATAATAGTAATAATAATAATAATAATAATAATAATAATAATAATAATAATAATAATGTATTTAGTAAGGTAATTGCTGAAAACTGGGACTGTGACAACAACAGGGCACGTCTGTTGTAAACACTATTACAACTTTGACCATTGCCAGTGACAGTGCCAACGCACACAGTTTTTTTCTTGTGCAGTAAGGGATTACTACACACATTTTGTGTAGGCTCACTTTTAGTTTTCCCCTCTAAATTAGGTTATTGAACTGTCGAATTGTTTACATCATGTCTGATTGTCTGGCCACTTGTGTCTCTTGCCCCATCACACTTAGTTGTAGCAATGTCGCCGTTTCCCCTATCTCATATATTGTTCTGGTGAGTGTAATGTTATCAGAACCAATAGAAATGATGGACACAGCCATGAAAATGACACCCACGTTGCCATAAACTGGAGTTATCTTTTAATAATTCTGAGTTTAACCTTAAACTTAATTGCGTATTCAGACAGAACGTGAAGCAAGGACAAAATTATACGTGAATTTGCTGCAAATTGACACAAGGTGTTGAAAATGTTTCTGCGTAAAATGTGCACTTATCTCTGGCTTTGTGAATCTACTTCATAAAAATAAGGAGAGGGAAAGGGAGAGAGGCTGGAGGGAAATAACAGAATGAACCGGCTGTTAAATTTGCATGAATGATGCGAGGCGAAAATGTGCTTAGCGGTCTGTCTGAACACACTTTAATAGAAATAACTCTCAAAAAGCCCTTTGACAATGTGACTGTCCAAAATGTCCTCACTTTCCAAAAAATGTTAAAAATTGGTCCTCACAAAGATAGAAGTACAAGAGCACACACACACACACACACACACCTCTGCACCACTCACTGCATCTTCAAAACGTTAACAACACACACACCTGCCGTTACACACTCCTCCCACCCACACCCCCCCCCCCCCACACACACACACACACAAACACACACACACACACACACACACACCTGTACATACACACTGTATACACAGTCAAATTTAACGACACACAAACAAGCCACACACCTGCACATACTAGTGTGTAAATGCACACACACACACACACACACACACACACACACACACACACACACACACACACACACACACACACACACACACACAGGCCTCTTTCACAGTCAGAGCTGGATAATTCCTCTGTCCCTTCGTCTGCACAGATAACAATGTCCCACCACCAGTCCGACACCGTATTTTAGTTGCCTAGGTAACCTCACGACGACTTTAAGACCTCATTAAAATCAGTCAGAATGGAATAAAAAAAACAGATGTAACAAAATCCCTCTTAACCTTTACCAAACTCCCCCCCCCATTCCCTCGTCCTCTCATCCTCTGTCTCCCCAGACTGCGATTCAAATCCACCTGTACCTCTTCACCTTCATCAACCTGCACAATTTTCTCTCCATTTCCTTTGCACTGACAGACCGTTATTGCTTCTCCCCTAATTTCTTTGTCTCGCTAATCCCTCGGAGCTGCCCCCTTTTCTCCCTCGTCCGGTCCTGTGGCTCCCTTCGCTCACACTCTCTCTAATACAGCTTCTACCTCGCGGCTATCTCTCTGCACCCTTTTCATCCCCTCCCTTCCCCTTCATCTCTATCCCACCATAGACCTTCCCTGTCTATCAACCCCAGCTATGACATTTTATCCCTCTCATCCTCTTCTCCATCCCTCTGTATCACCCTCTCTCTCTCTCTCTCTCTCTCTCTCTCTCTCTCTCTCTCTCTCTGTGTGCAGCCCCCCCCCCCCCCTTGGCCATTTCCCTTTGAATGCAGATGTGAGCCACTGCATAAATAGCACGCTGTATATTTTCACTGAAGCTCCCCTGATTGAAGTCCAGCCATGACCAGTGCATCGCTTATCCCTTGCATCCCTTATCTCATCCTCGTGGCTGTATTTGAACAGTATCCTTCACTTCGGTGTCTCACTGTGGCTGCGAATGAATGATGCATCGTGATCTGCAACATCAAAGTTGTGTTGTTTTATTTATACATCTAAATTATCTGGCTGCCCTTGGCGTGTGTCAGTAGAGAGTGCAGTAGTGTCTGAGAGCGGCGCCGACACCGTCCTGCCCCGGCCACTGTCACACTGACGTATGGCAACAAATTACAGCGATAAAAGCCTGACACTGCTACTGTTACCATCCACTCAAATGTGCTTAATGCAGAGTGGGAGAGAGGGAGAAACAGAGTGTGTGTGATGCATGGCACACTCACTTGTGTTTGTTATTTTGAGTTACGAACTGCTCAGCTGTCGCCATCGCTTCGGGAGGCCACTAAGAGGTAAATTGGATGTATATACAACTGTCAAATTGTAGGTACACTTTGTGTGTGCGTCTGGTGGGATAATAGGATGGCTGCTTGAGTGAACTTTCTCTATCACTCCGTGTGCTACTACCGACAATGTCAGTGAACAGCGTTTTGTCAGATGTTGCCGCTTTGAGCGATGCGTAATTCTCAGCGCAATGACAGCAAAGACTGAGATGACTTTGAAGAGACGGAAGAGAGGGGATGGAAGGGGAAAACAGAGTTATGAGGAAGAGAGATGATAAGAAGGGAGGACGGGGGAAAATGGAGGACAGGAAAGAAAGGAGAGGCAGAGAGGGATTCGAGTAGGAAAAGATGGAGGGTGGGGGAGAAGAGGGAGGGGGGGAACCAGATAAATCAGGAAAAAAAGGAAAGTAAGCAAAAGAAAGACAGGGGCGTAAGGAGCTGGTGAGAAAGAAATAAGAAGAACTTATCATTTCAAGAGGAGGGGGGAGGTTATATTGAGCAGGTGACCTCAGGTATGTGTCACCACAATGAGGCCATTTTCACCCTGGAGGCACCTCAGCTTGATAGAGTTCAATACAAATGCCATTTCAGGACCTATTCTGGTTACAATAGCTACTTTCTGATGGGAAAACCTTTGTAATCTTTGCAGAACCCACATGATTTGGAAAATACCATTGGGCAGAGAGATGCAACAAGTCCTTCAACCTGAATGAAGTGACACAGCTATTATGACTGTTACAAAAATGATTCATAATAGTTACGGTTACGTTTGTAATTAAAACTAGAGAATGCAATTTCTAAAGAAATTGCGGTGTGAATGCTGTATGTTGAAAGGCTGATGCTACACTGGA
This sequence comes from Sander lucioperca, assembly GCF_008315115.2. NCBI lineage: Eukaryota > Metazoa > Chordata > Actinopteri > Perciformes > Percidae > Sander > Sander lucioperca. Next base: position 21,700,203 of record NC_050190.1, on the reverse strand, counting down.
TTGCTGGCTTGAACGAGTAAGAAGAAGGTGAAGTCGAAGAGAGGAAGAAAGGAGGAGGAGAGGAAGAAAGGAGGAAGAAGGGAGGAGGAGGAAGAGAGGAAAAAAGGAGGAGGAGAGGAAGAAGGGAGGAGGAGAGGAAGAAAGGAGGAGAAGAGGTAGAAGGGAGGAGAGAAGGAAGAAAGGAGGAGAGAAAGAAAGGAGGAGGAGAGGAAGAAAGGAGGAGAGGAAAAAAGGAGGAGACGAGGAAGAAAGGAGGAGAGAAAGAAAGGAGGATGAGACGAAGAAAGGAGGAGGAGAGGAAAAAAGGAGGAGAGGAGGAAGAAAGGAACAGGAGAGGAAGAAAGGAGGAGAGGAGAAAGATACTGATGAAACTTACATATTTTACTTAAGTAGCATTTTCAATGCAGGACTTTTACTTGTAAAACAGTATTTTTACAGTGTGGTATTAGTACTTTTACATAAGTAAAGGATCTGGATACTTCTGCCACCACTGGAGAAGTTCAAACACTGGCCGCTTTCTCACCACCCTAACCCCCCAACCAGGTGTTATTATTATGTTATTATTATTATTAGAATATTTTTTTTCTCCCTTTTTTCTCTCTCTGAACATCATCTGAATAGATGGAGGCATTTTCCCAAAGACAGCGTGAAATTGTTCTGGAAGAATACATGAGGTTCTGAAGTGTGTGTGTGTGTGTGTGTGTGTGTGTGTGTGTGTGTGTGTGTGTGTGTGTGTGTGTACACTTTCTGCCTTACCACAGCCTCAAACCGTTCAATGAATTTTCTTGTTTGTTGAGATCATATTTGAGTTTCCAAATCGTTTAATTTTGCAGAAATTACATTCAGATCCCGAGACAACAGCCAGAGAGAGAAGATATTTCTCAGACCAAACCAGGGTCTTCCATTATAAAAACAAATTGTGAGAAAACTTTGGGATCTATTTTTTTCTGGTGAACGACTAACAGTTTTGCCACGCATTCACTGCACAGATCACTTAATGACTTCTTCCTTGGCTAACTGGATATTAAACTTAATGGTCTAGTAGCTAATTGGCTTACTGTATGTAGTGGTGTTTCATCTGTGGAATGTTAAAGACGGTGTGTGTGTGTGTGTGTGTGTGTGTGTGTGTGTGTGTGTTTTCTGTACAGCAGCCATTGTTTCTTAATGGTCCGGCTTTTATTTTTTTCCTCGTTGGACCTATGATGGGTTTGTGTGGCAGACAGGTACAGAATACCAATGAGGAAAGCAGTTTCCATAGGAATGGAGTTATCAGTCCACCATGCTGCAAGCTCACAAATCAACCTCTATCTCTATGCAATTTCAGTTTAATGAGCTCAATTGAAATGAAAGTTCAGAAACAATATTGCCAAAGCAATTCGGTACAAATGGTTAGCGTATCATTTAGATAATAATGAGCTACGGTAACAGTGTCAGGGACATATTACAGAGGAACAACTGACATGATGAAATAAACATAATTTGAATAGTTGTGAAATAAAATAAAATGTGACAAGACTAATAAAAAATTAAATAAACTTTCAGTGCAGTAATAATTGTTGCCCAAAATTAAAAACGGAAATAAAAGTGCAGTATAGAAAATTTGTCGATTAAATGCACAGGAAAATAAGGGAGCTTTTAATTTAGGTTTGAAAGGGGCTATATTAGATTAGACTATAACTGGCAATACATTTTAGAATAGGGTTGTAACAACATAAAGATGGAAGGTGTAATTACAGTGGTGTTGTATTATGCTATCATGCAATAATTCTGGTTCGGAGCCATGCTGTATCTTTTAACTGATGCAGTGTTGTCGCTTGTGGAGCATTTTCATTCATTTAATTTTAATGAATCTTTAGTTGTGTTTTTGTTTAGCATAAACGTAACTACATTTGCATTGAATGTTTACATTTTCATATATGGTGACTATCCACCTCTGATACAGTATAAGTGTGTATGTGTGTGTGTGTGTGTGTGTGTGTGTGTGTGTGTGTGTGTGTGTGTGTGTAAATAATAAAATAATATAATATTTAGTCAACACTGTCTTCACTCCAAACACTTTGAGACTTTGCTGAAACTCTTCATAGCACGATATCATTGATGACCCGATATTTACTTAATATTGATACAATAATCAAGGATTCAGAGCTTTCAACCATACAACATTTTCTTCATCAACAACTCCATTGGTTGATCAGTTGTTGTTGTTGTTGTTGTTATCATTCTGCAGAGAAACAACACAATTCCCTGATGAAGACCATGACATGCGGTTGAAAGTTCTAGAAGATAAGTGTAGCTAAAGTGAAGATAATTTTTCCAAACTACTATTTCCAAGATTAGAATCCATTGTTGTTTTCACAAAAGCCTTCATTATTTGAACCAAGGGTCGTTAAAATGTTTTGGGCCACACAAGTAACCTTGACTTGACAAATATTTGACAATACCTAGAAGAACAAATGAACTGATGATGAGGAGAATAATCACAATTTTTATGTGGTTTCCTCTCTCTCCATTTGTGTCCTGTTAAAAACCTGTACTGTAGATGTACTGACAGCACAGTACTGACTTACAGCCACAAACAGACACTCACTTTAAAGCTATACCCCATACACATTTGAGTATTGTTGGCCAGGTGTGAGACAGCTCATGTAGAGAGATGCGGAGCCATCTGGGAGCAAACGAAACCCCCAACACGGAGACTTTATTAAAGACTCGACAGGTGACGGAGGTATGGGAGAGATGGGCTCCATCGACTAAGACACACGAATAATACGCACACACACACACAGGCATGCAATTCTCCATCTCCCTGTCTCTCTATTCCTCCTTCCCTTCACACTCATTGATTGCTTTCATCCAGTAATAACCTCTCGGTCCCACCACCTCTATCCTCTGACTGCCATTGTCTCTCTCTTCACTCTCCCATACTCCACTACACTTCCTTTTTTCTCTTCTATCATTCACATCTCCCCTAGCTGCCACCATCTATTCTCCATTCCTTAACTGTGCTTTGCTCTTCCATCACCTTCCCCTCCTTTTATATCTCTCCTTCCTCCTCCTTATCATTCTCATCCCCTCAGCTCTACCTTTAAACCCTCTAACCTCCCACCCTCTCTCCGTTTTTCTCTTTTCCCTGGCCTACTCTTTTCCCACTACTATTCTCCCTTGGTTTCCATCTCTCTCGCTCTCTCTCTTCCTCTGCCTCTCCCTCTGTTCTCTCTGTTGCTGTAAAGGTCAGGTTAGCTCCATGAATAAGCTGTAGATTTATGATGCTGCCATCTCCCAGGAATCACTGTGACCAGGGCCAAACAAAAACAACACTGCAATAGACCGCAATAGATCGCCGGAGCCCCATTCAGCAAATGCAGGGGTTATTAATGAGGCCACGGGCCAGTGCACTAGAGGTTGAGGGAGTGGTTAAAGCTGTGGGTTGGCACACACACCTACAGCTTAGACATGAAAGGGGGGAGAGAGGGGGAACGACATGCAGCAAAGGGCCGCAGGTCGGAACTGAACCTGTGGCTGCTGCGGCGAGGACTGAACCTCCGCGCACGCTCTACCAGGTGAGCTACCTAGGTGCCACAATAGTTTTAGTTTTTTAAGCAGCCTTTCACAGACACCATTTACCCTGAGCCCTAGACCTTTGCGGCTGAAAGGTCACCAGCTCAGCAAAAGAGGCAAGTCCATTGATGAATAAAGGGACTGAGGTTTCATGTTACATTACATTACATCAAAAAAGTGCAAGAATCATGCAAGTACATCAACTTCATCAAATATGCTGATCTACTTCAACATTAGTGACGAGAACCAAGTTACGATGATGATAATAATAATAATAATAATAATAATAATAATAATAATAATAATAATAATAATAATAATAATAATAATTATACTTAATTAACTATTATACATATATAGCGCCTTTCAAGAAACCCAAGGACACTTTACAGAATTACTGTGGCTAAGCTAAAGTAGGTTGTAGGCTGTGGTAAACAGGTGGGGTTTCAGGAGTTTTTTTTTTTTAAATGTCCAGGGATGTAGCATTTTGGATATCTGCAGGGAGGGTGTTCCAGAGGGATGGAGCTGCAACACTAAAGGCTCTGTCTCCGAAGGTACAATTACTTACAGAAGGACCCCGAACCACTTAATATGCAACTCCACTGTACTGACTTACAGTGTAGGCTACGTCTACATCAGAGGAAGACATCGTATTACTATATTTACCTGACAGAGAACATTGCAGATTCAGAATTTAATCACAAAATATCACAATGAAAAATGTGGAGTACCTAATCATCTAAAACAACTTTTGAACGTACACATGTTCCACCAAAACAAGTTCCTTCCCTAAGCTATTTTTCAGCGCCGCCCATGAGAATCGTTATTGGTTTAAAGACATGCCAATAAACCAGAGCATGTTTCTCTCCCATCCCGGAATGCTGTGTGTAGGAAGGTGTGGCAATGCGAGAATAGCTCAAAGTAATGAATATACATTTGATACATAAGGTAATGAATTAACAGCCGAAGTAGATATCTAAAGGTAAAGGATAAACAGTTGAACTAGTATGTAAACTTGACCAAAGCAATCTACACAATTCAACTATATGAAAAAAAAACTATTGTAACAATATCCACTTCTATAATAATTTCAAATAGCATGCAGTTTAAATCCATTAGAGTACATTTGGATCTAGATGGTTGGTGTCAATGAAGGGCCAACTGACCTCATCTCATGGGACTTTGGGGGGTACATCAAAGATTGGGAATCACTGGTATACAGTATGATTAAAGCCTGCACACTGCTTTGTATGCCTGCAAACACTCACATATCTTTATAGAAAAACAAACAACCTGATAAACTGTGATAATGAATATCAAGGGGGAAAAGGACATGAGTTCAAGCATCAACAACAACTTACTGAATAAAATCATTAAAGGCAAACACAAACTAAAACATAATTTCCATAAGTAAGGCTTATCATCCTGTGTAGTTCAATCAGTGTCTGCAAATATGAACATCTTTTCCCCCCAAAGCCAGACACTGTGAAAGGCTCATTTCCTGGGGATATGGTCAAATGTTCTGCATACTATTGTATATGCACAAAGGGATAAAGGTTCTTTTTTTGTGTATGCATAAAAGCTTTTTTTTCCATTATAAAACAACAGATTAAAGTCTTAGTGCTGTTTTCAAGCTTTGGAAGAGAATTGTTCGTGTTCCCTTTGAACTATTATGAGAAAAATAAATGTGGTTTGACTTTAACACACCAAAGCCTCCTCTGAGTACACACTCCTGCACATTTTGGAAATTATATATGTTAAATTGTATGTTGATGTGTATTTTCCCAAGGACAACTGTAGCACATCCATCGATACAGTATATAAAAATGTGAGGGATTTTTTTTTTTCTTCTAGGAAAATCCTTAGAAGCTCTCGCAGATTTTCCCTGCTTCTTATGTAGTTAGGGGATGCTCAGACACTCAAGCACTCAGACAGATAAAATTACCCGTCTACACCTCCAGCCAACCTCATTACTCCATTCTTCCTCACAATTTCCTCACCCTGCTCCTGCACCCCCACGCCTCCCTCGGAGAATATTTTCACTCCCGCAAGTGTTGGGTCACGACAGGGTCAACCTCCAGTCAGCAGTCTGGATTAAAATTTAACGCGAGCCCTGATGCATATTTTATTGTTCTATGCCCTATATCCATCACGCTATATCCTTCTGGCTGCCTCTTCTCTCCACTGGTGATCTGTTCTCCATATTTGTCCATCTCCAGAGTCCAGGCCTCACTGCGGCTAATTGTACTTATTAGTAGGGGTGCACCGATCTGGTCCCGATATTGACAAAATAGCTAGATCGGGGATCGGAAAAATTAACAGATCCACGGGCCGATCCAGTTTTGTTAGTTTTTTTCCCTCTGTCGCACGTGTGTCGCATGCTGGAAGAGTTGAGTGTACAAATAAATAAGAATTCAATACATTACATCTATGTTATTTTGTTTTAGTTAGGAAAGTAATGTTTAGTTAGGAAAGTCTGGTGCCTTTAGTCTCTTCCACATGGTGGAAGGAAGGTATAAGGTGGAAGGTATACAGTGTATTATTAATTCAACAACGGTATCGGATCGGTATCGGGTATCGACAGATACACAAAGCCCAGGCATCGGTATCGGGACTGAAAAAGTCGGATCGGTGCATCTACTTTCTGTTAGGCTGCAGTGAGTGACATGCGGAGAGCCAATAAAAACACCCTTAATGTCACAGTGAAAATAAAAAGTAGTCTAGAAGATTGGCCATTCTCAATTTTCTAAAAAGATAAAAATGACAGAATAGCAAATGGGATTCAACAGAGCATCTCTTATCTTTGGTGCGTAGGTAGTAGACTTAAAAAACTCAAAAGGTTACCTGAACACAAAAGTAGGAGAGCAAACGTTCTTTCTTTTTTTTTTTCAATGAATCATGCCACCGAGTTCAAAATATTTTTCCATCCAGCTTTATTGCAGGTGCACAAAAAGTAAGATTGAAATCAATAGCAAGTGTTTCAGTCCCTCAGTTTCTCATCAGCCTTCACAGATTCATGGATGCAGGTCACTTAAATATACCAGGCACAGGTGCAATCAATGAGCCATCAAGTCCAATTAGGTAAAAAAAAGAATCGCAGTAAACAGTTCAGACAGGTGACACATACTAAAATGGCTGCTACAGATGAGGTAAAGTTGATATTTCATGTTAATCAATAATAGTCAGAGCCTATAAGGGCTATTGGGCAATATTAGTCATGTTAGCTCAGAAAAAGAAAAAAAAAAGAATTGACATGAGGGTCATAGCGGCAGAAAATACATCATTAAAGCCCATACTACATACTTATTTATAATAGCAGTATGGAGTGTATTCAGAATGCTTCACAGCATGCATAAAGCAAAAATTAACATATACAGAAGCATATAATATTTAAAATACAAGAAATGTGTGAAAAGAATTTCTATCAAAACAAATCGTGGATAGTGATGAGACAACTCCAGAAGAAGATTTTGGAGGAAAGAAAGTTTAAAATCTTTGGAAAAACGTTTGGTTTTCTTTTACTGAAGTTTAATTGGCAGCAGCTTTCCAACGTCGGTAGTAGCAGCTTGACTGACGTGCGTCAGCACCCATGTTGCATCATTTAACTTCATAAGAAACCTAAAGCACATTGACTTCTTGTGTTATTATTAGGGCTGTCAAAATAACGTTAATTTCGATTAATTAATCTGAGAAAAAATAACGCAGATTAATCCATTCCATAATGACGTTTGACCCGGAGCCGTTCTAGCCACCATTTGACTGTAAAATGAAGGAGGGAGACGAGAATGTGCTGCCTGGATCATTAACTGGAACATTTACTTGTAAAAATCTTCTTCCTGCCAACCCTGGCTTCCGAAATCTGGTGCCACTGATATGTCTGCGCTTCTCTCTGATACTCTGAAACAGACGATACCGGCAACACAAACACTGCTGCATGTGACGCTAGTTAACACTATACTCAACAGCAGCTAACGTTAGCCTACGGCTAGCTAGTTAACACTATACTCAACAGCAGCTAACGTTAGCCTACGGCTAGCTAGTTAACACTATACTCAACAGCAGCTAACGTTAGCCTACGGCTAGCTAGTTAACACTATACTCGACAGCAGCTAACGTTAGCCTACCGCTAGCTAGTAGCTGGATTAAACACGGTTACAATGCTGACAGCTAACGCTAAACGGTGTAAAGTTTGACTGCCGTTGGAAAAACAACACAGACGGTGCGTTCAATGAAACTGGTAAACTACAGCTTCGTGGTGCATTTGAAGTTATTGTAAATGTCCTTTTCCTATCTGGTGGTTGTTTTTGTCGTTCAACAGCAATTTACTAGTGAAATAAGTTATTTTTATTGTTATACATTATTATTAAATCATTTAATTTTGACCATATGGCCTTAGCAATAAACAAGCCGTTCTTTAATGTCACCAACTGTTGTTTAGTACCCTTTGTTTTCTTTTCTTTTTTTACTTTCTTAAAAAGTATCGGTTCAGGCACCGTTAATTATGTATGCGATTCATTTCGATTAATTAATCACAGTCTGTAATTAATTAGATTAATTTTTTTAATCGATTGACAGCCCTAGTTATTATTGAAAAAAAATGTATACTGTGATAATTAGCATAGTATACAAAGAGAAGGGTACTGTATTGAGTTAAAAAGGCAGCTCTGAGAAAGTAATGTAACAAGTAATTAATTCAGCTGCAAGTAATTAATAAAGTACTGTAATGTATTTATTAAATGACAGGGGTGGAAGACGTATTCAGATCTTTTATATATTCCTTGTATAAAATATACTCCAAAAGTAAAAGTACTATGCAGAATTGCCCATTTCAGAATCATCGTCATTTAGTGATGCATTAATCACTTTAAAGATGCAGCTGGTAAAGGTGGAGCTAATTTGAATGGCTTCATATACTGCTGGGTAGTTTAATCTATAATAACACATCATTTTGTATTAATAACATAAATCAGGAAAGTAATTAGTAGATAAAGCTGTCAGGCTAATTACGTGGAGTAAAAAGTGCAATATTTGCCTTCATAATTTAGTGTAGAAGTACAAAGTAGCATAAAGTGAAAATACTCAAATAAAGTACCTCAAAATGGTACTTACTGTAAGTATAATACTTGAGTAAATGTTCTTAGTTACATTCCACTCCTGCCCAATGATGGTTGGTATCACAAAGTTCATATAATTCATTTCTCTGCCCCAAACCTCCACATGTACACAACGCAGGCTACTTTGAGAGTACTGCACATTTTTTATTTCACTTCAAGCACCGACTGTCACTGTAAAAAAAAAAAGAAGAAAAAAAGTGCTACAGCTTGCAGTTTGTCTGTTCTCAATTTCAAAAACTGAAATGTAGAAGTGAGGGAGAAGGATGAGAGAAAAAAATAGAGGGTGGAACATCTTTCCTCATCGAGGCAGGGTAGTAGCTGGTGTCTTGACTTCACTTCTTCCCATAGGTTCCCATGGTAAAGAGTGAATAATGCCACGCTGGTAAAGAACAACCTTTTATCTTGTTTTACCCTTACTGAGGAGAGTTCTTATCTTTATACTTTCATTTCCAAAGGATTAGATTTCCCATGGATTTAATTGCAATCCCCTAAACCCCAGTATCCTCTCGTCTAATTCTTGGTCTCTGTGGGGGAATTCCACCTCAGCAGTCTTGTCTTGTCTAAATCACAGCGATGGTCCCGTCTACCTGAGCTGCGCTTCCGTCTGCATGCTTTCTAGCTTTCTGTGCTGCTGAACTCTGTCTGACCTGACAGTAGACTGGTTTAACCCAGCGGTAACCCCACAACCACTTGTCTCATCACCCTTACTGGCGGAGGAGGAAAGCATGCGCGCACACACTTACACACTTACACACAGACACACACACACACACACATACACACACACACACACACACAGACACACACACACACACACCTCATTCATTCGAACACCACTGTTGGCTGGCAGAGTAAAATGCCTAACACCAAATAAAGTTCTCATCCATTTTTAATCGTGTACGGAAGCAGTGTGTGTGGGGGTGGGGGGTGGGGGAATGAGGCAGGCTGTATGAAAGCTTCAAAATACAGTACGCACACAAACAGACAAACATGAAAGAGTATGTATGCAAGCGACAGCCTCAAAGCGGTGTGAAGCTATACTGTAGGTGGCTTCAGTCAACATCACACAGTCTGCTGTGCTCTGCTGCAAGGGGGGCTCGTGGCAAACAGATCATATGGCTCTTTCGAAATTGTGAATGCTTATGAATAGAAATCCGTCTGCAGAGGTTTGTTTGTGCACAAATCTTCCCATGGAGTATAATTACACGACACATAATAGGGTATTTTTCCTGATGAGTGGTTATTATGGTGTCAGGGCAATAAGAAACTTAAACATTCACAGATTCAGTTCTCGCCTTCTTTACAAACACGTTCAAGTAGGTGCTAAAATACCCAAACACATCCGTAGCTTTTGTGAGGTCATCCGTCGGCCACTCATTGCACACTGATCCTTTTCTGAGTTGAAGGCACACGCTGAATTCTGAAAACATAATCACTCAATTCATCAATCAGTCATACTTTATCTTGAAAGCATGTTCGTCCCCACTTTCCTGTGTAGGAAAACGCATCTTTTCAGGATTCACCTCATGTCATCTTCTGTGCACTGAATCATTTCTTCTCTCCTACATCTCCTGTCTCTACGCACTCTAGCATGTCATCTCAAACAGAAAAAAAACATCACCTGTCTCTAAGAAGGATGTTGTCAGAGCACTATGCTCAACTTGTCATTCCTTTATATATGGACATATTTTGAAGGTGATGAGGGAACTGAAGCTTTTTGCACCTGATAAAAAACAATAGCCTAAAATGTGGCTAGAAAAACACAATGCACTACAGACAACACAAAAGACAGTATAATGGCAGCATAGACATGCATTAAATAAACATCATAGTAAGATGGCTTCTAAGTACAAACATTAATGCGACACGTGGCAGAAAATCTGAATGAGTCGCCCATTAGTTGAGTGCTGCATTTGCTTCCTCCTTGTCAAAAAAGAGGCCCGACAGAAGAGAGGGAGGACAAATGATTGCTCCGCTGTAATGGGACGCAAATAATATGCTGTGAAAGCACTGTAGTAATGGTGTCTGAGTGTGTGTGTGTGTGTGTGTGTGTGTGTGTGAGGGGCGTTTGTCAAGTGTAAAAATATGAACTGTATCTTCAGGCTTGTGTTGGTACAGTACATGTGCATGTGTGTGCATGATTGTGTGTACACGTGTTGTTGAAAGTGGTACTAACAGCATTACTTGGCTGAGCACTCTGGCTGACTCCCAGCAGGGCTTTTAGACAACTTAGTGTCCATCGTTTTTGTCTTGTAACACACGAACGCACACACTAACACCTTCCCTGGGTCATTGTAAGGTTGCCGTTGCTGTGTGTTTTCGTGTGAGTGCAGGCAGGCACGCGTTAGAATCGGTGTCTGTATGAGTGACAGCTTGCCCTTTACCGCAACATACTGTAAACTCCTCGCACAGAGCGGTCAATCACGATCAAGTCAGAAAATGGCGCTGTAACACGCTGCGTCTCTGTTCAATCAAACTCTGCAGAATAGAAATGAACTCATGTCCAAAATAGTCTAGGAAAAGGAGTCATGCTGTGATCAGAAGATTAGTAAAAACATTTCATCATCAAGCTTTGTAAGCTTCAAGTTACACTTGCTCCGCCAGACAAAAAACTGGGCATTAAAATTAGAACAAATAAATTGACGTTTCAAATGACGGAAAGTAATGACTTTGTTTGCTAACTTAATATTCCACAAATATTAAATGAACAACATGATAACAAGATCAAAGACTTCATCTTTTATTTTGCAACCCAATTTTTATTGCTACTGTATTCCCCATCCTTGAAGGTGTAGAGGGTTGGATGATAGCCATTTTAGACATGTAATAATATATAAACAAAGTAATATACACAATTTCAAAACCAGATCCACATAATATTCATCCATTCAACAATAATTATTAACAGAACTAATTAAGCTAACTGGCTTTTACCGGAGCTTACAACTACATCATGTTCTTCAGTTGTCATGTTATTGACAGTCAAGCTCTGTAGCTCTTATTATTTCATCCATGGCACTTCAATATTTTCATACCAATACTTTTTATGATAATGTGTAACGTGAAAGGGGTCCCTTGTAGTGACTAAGCCACAGCAGGCAGCTCTTTCTAAGGGGCCATCCACACGGAAACGCTTTTTGGTGTAAACGCACACGTTTTGCATCGTTTTGGCCGATTGTCCAAACGAATCCTGCAAACGCACTGCCTGAAGACACACTTTTTTGAAACCTGGTCCCAGGGTGAAAAAATTCATTTGGACAGCGAAGCCGCATACTTGCGTATCGATGATGTCATCGCCACACCCCTCGACCTCTAGCCTTCAACCTCTTATCCCGCGACGACATCTCATAATAACAACAACAACAACTACATGCTTGTGTTCCTGCTGGAGAAGATATTGAGCCATTTTCGTCGTCTTCTTATGTTTTTGGTTTCTTCTTCTACTGTCTGTTTGTATACAGCCATACACAGTAAAATAAATGGACCAATAGATCCCATTGCTCTGGACGGAGACCAGTGAAGTATATTAGAAGCACTTTTCCGGTGATAGCTGAGCGTTACTGAGCAGCCTCCAACTGAGAGAGACGACGTAGGTGTGACGTGAGCAACCTGTCTCAAAGTTGGAAGTCTTCTTGTAGCTGTGCCAAGAGAAATCTCAATCATTCCCAATCTTGCAGAGACGGAGAGCGTAGGTATATGTAAGGAGATAACATAGGCACAAGCTAATTATTGCTAACTAAAATGCTAGTTAACATTAGTAATTAAACTTAAACAGCTAATGTAAGTCCAAACTGTCTGTGAGCTTCTCCTGTACTATACAGTAATTCCTCTACTATGCGACAGAAAGTTACGTGGTTATGACACAATCGTTAGCCTATTTTTACAAAAACGTATACTACGGAGCCATAACGTGAGGTACAAGGTAATGGGGCATTTTATACATTGTCGTGTTTCTTTAGAAATAAACAATGGACAAATAGAGTCTTTAAACGCTTCAGATGTGAAGTTATTCGCTGTCAAAGTGGCGCCAAAATGACTGGCAGTCAATGGAATGCTAACAGGAGGTGATGGCTTGGTAGCATCAAAATGGCGCCATAGGAGCTACATGTTCCGGCGAGAGGCATACCTCCTTGTATACAGCGCGCAAGCTTTATGCGCTTGCTCCGCCTCTTCTTCTCCGTTTTTGGTGAATTTCTGTAGCAGAAACAGCCCCACCTACAGGTCTGGAATATGAAGTACCGTTTTGAGTCATTTACAAATGGATCCGTTTGGACTCAAATATTCTTGACACGATGCCAGGGAAGAGGGGGGAAAAAAAGATTGTTTTGGTACGTGTGGACATGGCCTAAAACCCCACCGTACACTACCTGCCCAGCACCTAAGTGGAGCGTCTAGTAGCTAAAGAGACAAATATTACCCTCAGGAGTTGCTGGAGACCAAAACAGAGCTAAAAAAGGAAAGTAATGACTGCTGGATGTATAAATAAGCAGCTGTTTGCTAACACATTTGTGAACCAACTTATATGTCAGACTTGTGTTTACAGCTTGTTACGCAAAAATTGATTGATGCAGGTTAAAGCACCAAAGTTTGGTCTTGATCTTGGAAATAATAGTAGGACAAAACTATCTCCATGACAACTGTGCAAAACTCTATCCACTCATGATGACCATGTTGAAAGCTCAGGAGGAAGCGAGTGAGTGGAATTGGGACAAACTTACATTTCCAAAGTCGAGAATGGAGCTCGTAACGGTGTTGCATCCTTTTGCTCACTCTTTTTCATTTCTTGCTGTCACCTTAATTCTCCCTCCTTGCTAAGATGTCACTCTTTTCTAAACTCGAGCCCCAAATGTTTGTATCAATAAATACTGTATACTAAAAAGGTATACAGGCGTCTGGAGAGCTGTTAATAATTAATACCTCCAACTTGTTTTTGATGAAAAACAGTATCAGTGCATCCCTGGTGGAGACTGATGTTTTTTTCCTACCTTATAAACAGGGCTCAAAGTTCAAAAAGCAGAGTTTGTAAACTTTTACATCCCCTGTGTCTCTTCGACTGCTCTCACCTACTGGAGGCCACAAATCAAACTGACAGGGTCAGAAAAGCCAGTTTCATGAATGAAATAACATTTTCTCAGGGCACCTGTGAATGATATTTTATTAATTCTGCCCTCTGCTCCTGTCCTTTTTTTATGCAACCTGACACACAAAAAGCAATCCTCTTCAGAAGCTTGAGCATGAACATCTGTGTTTTGGGGTTTTGTTTTTGATATGAATATATGGATGAGGCTGGTTTCAAAGGAGTTAAACTTTCCCATCTTTGTGTGTATCCTATTGTTAATTGATGAAGATGAAACAGATACCCAGTCAGCCAACTGTGCTGTGTCAAATTCACGATTAAATACATTCGCCGCCCAGAAAAGCATCAACCGACGGCTGATGAAATGGAATACTCGAGCAACGCCACTGTCACAGAATGCAGGCGGACCCCAGTGGAAAAAAAACACCAATTACAGATGGCAACAAACACAGACTATAACCCTGGGAGATTCCTCCATAGCACAGAATTCAGTGCAGGCCCTGAGAATGGTCCTTATTAAAATGCTCAAGACAGAGTAGAATGAATAGAGAATGCTCGCCCTTTGAATGCTGATTAAAACGAATACGTAATTGCTTTTTCGAAAGCCGAGTGCTATGCAGCGTACAGTGAAACTCCTCAGACTGTAGCTGTACATTTTTAAAAGAGAGCTGTGTAAAATCCAGAGTGGAGGGACGGTGGCTGAGGAAAAGCAGGCTGAGGGTGAAGTGGGGTAGAGTGTGGGAAGGCAGGGACGGAAGAAAATGGAAGAAAATGCTAGATCATGACTGCAACAAGAAAGAGCCAAAGAGAGGAAGAGCAATACGTCCAGCCGCTGTTATTCGTTTTCATTTGAACCCCTGAACCCTGAATGACTTCCCGTGGGTAGAAACAGCTTGTCAGCGCTGCGTGTGCGTTAGTGTGTGTGTGCGTGAAAGAGAAAGGGAGAGTGTGTCCACGCTTACATCAGCACTTCAAACCCCTCATTTCACCGCCTCAGCACCCCTCAGTATTGCACCCTGTTCTCTTTACGCCCCATCTCTTTTCCTCTATTTCTATTGCCTCCATCCGGCCACCACCCCACTGTGTCACCAGTACGACTATTTACTCTTCCTTGGGTGCTGCTCACAACACTTATTTCTCTCTGTCTGCCTGCAGCTTTTTTACTGGCCTTTAGGCAGTCAGTCTGCTTTGACTTATCTGACTGGTTTCTTGACTGGCTGTCAATCATCCTGCTGGTCAGTCTGTCTCTTATTCCTGCGAGTAACTCTGCCAGTTGGCTTTCCTGTGATTTTAAAATCATTATTATTATTATTATTATTATTATTATTATTATTATTATTATTATTATTATTATTATTATCAATGGTTTCCCCAGGACAAACAATTTCTTGCTCTTCTTTCAAGTCTAATCATCATTTCATATATGTACTATAATGTAAACAAATAAAAAAAAAACATTCATAGCAGTAATAGCACCATCATTACTATTACAATAGTCTCGCATCCTCTCCACAGTGCTATATAGTAAGGTAAAATATTAAATTAATTTAACTGTTCACACAAGCTGATGTATGTGCAATGTGAATGTAATGTGTATGAGGTCAAAAAGTCAAAAACTATCAAGTGTAAACTATAGAAACCTAAGATATGTGCAAAGGGTTACCGACATTTATATAAGCTGTGTGCGGCTGTCACTCAAACATACAGAATAGTTTGTTTTTCAGCATATCACCTTACCAGTTTTAATATGTCGGAGTGTTTATACAGGAATGTATGAGGTGATCTGGGGTGATTACTGCATGCAATGTGGCATTAAACCCATTTTGGCATGTTTCAGTTGTTTGAAGCACAGGAGCATTGTTTATGGACGCGCTGTTAAAATGTTAAAGCTATGCAATTATTGCTCCATGTGATCAATGCTGTACTGTGCAATCATTTGGGGACGGAGGCTTGGATATCTGGTTGCAAGTTGCTTCCAACCTGCCCAGCTCACATAGCGACTGGCCAGGTGTGCCACGGTGAGAAACTAAGGCACGGTTTAAATTTGTCTCTCAAACTATTTTTTTTAATTCTTTACACATCTACTGCATCTTAAATGTTGATACACTCACATTACTGTTATAACAGCAGTTTAAGGTCAGACCTTAGTATTTAGCTTTGCCAATTGCATTTTTGCAGAAATTAGATTTGGAGACGGCATCTTTGTTCCGGTACAATAGTCTCCAGCATAAAAACACACATGCGAACACGGACACACACACTCTAAAAATCCAGCGTTCACACTCAGTATTTTTCTTGGGAAAAATTGATTATTTTTGATGAAAATGTGTTCATCCACAATCCCATTTTACAGCATAAAGTGCTCTTTGTGTTAATCAGTTAACTAATCCCACTTAAACTGCACAGTTTGAGACCCATACATTACGCAATACAGCATGAGTCATGGAACACATACTGTAGCTCCCATACATCCAGCTCCTAATGACACTGTGTGTCTGCATCTGGTCAGTGATGTGCAACCAAGTGTGTTTATCTGTGTGTTTGCATGCTTGCATAATTGAATTCCAAATGCAAACGTTTTCAAGGTGTGAGCGTATGTGCTTCAGCGTATATGTGTGTGCGTGTGTGTGTGTGTGTGTGTGTGTGTGTGTGTGTGTGTCTTTGTACCTCGTACATCTTTATTTTACTACATAATTAACAATCCAGCTTCATAGATGCTCATCCTCTGTGACAAATGAGGTCTGTGTTGGCCATGACCTAACCAAGGTCTGTTGTCTGTTTTAATGCTCCGGGGAGAGAAGCTGAGAAATGGGTCGGGACAAAGAGAGGGATAGAGGAGCATGTGCTGACCTGTGCGGGTTATTAAGGCCAGGATTCATGTAAACCCCACAGAAAGAAAAACGCTTGGCTTTGATTCAGTGGACACTCAGTTGGAATAAGGAGGCTCAGATGCTGATGGCAACATTGCCTCCCTGTTTAATTTTTTTTCTCAATATTATAGGTGCACTGTAGACGATATGATACAAAATCCAGTTTTCAAAACAGACGCTCTCAGCTCCAGTGAGATTTCATTTAATCATTTCTTTTCCTTTTTCTAAGGCAAACACCAATTTACACAAGCTGTGGTTTGCAAACAGATCCAGAGTTGAGCTTTTGTTTTAAAGTTTTGCCAAGATTTTTTCTTTCTTTACAGCCCTAAACTCCCACTCTTACCTAATGAAGAGCCAAATTTAGCTGCTTTTCCACCCTTTTGATTGCTTCTTAATGCATTGCGGTGATAGCGAATAGATGAGTTTGTCTGTGTTTTGAAGACACAATGCACCACCTCGCAACTTAGAGAGGTCTCCGTGTTATACTTAGCGATGCCTGACTGAGTTCTGTGAGTCGCTGCCCCGGCACTAATGAATCTCAGAAGATGGAACTGATGATGAAAAGGAAATATAAGACTGACAACTGTTGAGACGCGGGGATGTGGAGATAACAGGAAGCATTTCTCTCCCCCGTCGTGAAACATGTCAGGGCCTGTAATGAGTCTTCCTATCTCATATGAAATGAAAGCCTGCCATTATCACGACTCCATCATTCTCACATTACAAGTTAAATTACAGGGTGCTTTCGAACAGAGGGAGAGAGAGGTGGCAAGCTGAGGACAGGAAATCACCATAAAAATACCTTGCCATTTCCAGATATATAGTCTCCTTAATGTATGTGTATTCCATAGGATCTCAAATCGAAAAAGGACATGATTTCTTATATTTCCATTCTTATTAAGCCAGGCATTTTAAGAGGAGCGTTACCCGTGTCATTAGAGTGCCAATGAAAACTCCATTATTAGCAGCAAAACTTTTGTATTGGTTCCCGCGAGAAAGATGAAGGAAGAAGATGAAACATTGCCACATGTAATTACCAGAAAATTCTAACTGTGCTTAACTAAAAATAGACACGATAAAAGTAACGGATATGGCTAATTTCTTTGACAGCACCAACTATAAGGGGAGAAAATATGGAGACAATTTTGCTGGGTTGGACATTGTTTAGCTCTTACCCCTAGCTGACTCTCCACGGTCACTACATCATGGTCGTCAATATGAATTACATTAAAGTAGCGTCAGGCTCACTGGCTTTGATCTCAGCTGCGCTTTCTTTAGCTTATGGTGATGAACCTACAAGAAACTCATCAGCGTGACCAAAATGAGCAGCTATAATTGTCTTTACAAGGTCACAGAGTGATCCTTTCTAATTTTGACGGCATTGTTAATTTCTTTCAGCTAATATCGTTGGACAAACTTATATCACTGGACAAAGACGGGAGATGGGCTCACCCTCAGGGGGGGCCCGTTCCTTTCATGGTCTTAAGTCCAGAAGAAAGGACAGTATTGGAAAGAAAAGAGAGAAGTGAGGCTGGTGACGCTGTAAAAAAATGCTGTAAAAAAAATAAAAAAATAAATGGAGAAAAAAGAGAATAAGACTAAAGTCTCAAGAGGTGTGCCAACAGAAGATAAGCAATTAGTCCAACTACTGTGCAGTGCATGGTATGCTATCAATCACTGCACTTAGTCAGAGTCCTGTGCGTTGTGTGTGCGTGCGTGTGCGTGTGCGTGTGCGTGTGTGTGTGTGTGTGTGTGTGTGTGTGTGTGACCAGTTTAAACTCTGAATCACTTATCAAGTTAGCATCTACCTTGATACACGGCAACGCTCAAGGTGTTGGTGCATCACTTGTTCAGCTTTCAGCTGTTCGGCGGGCATAACTATATTTTTGGCGTACTGTTGCATCTGTGTTTGTGTCATTGAGCACACAGGCGTTCCCTGCATTAGCTTTCAAGAAATACAAAATCTGCATAAACTGCATCCCTGCTTGTAATGGGGTTTGCGCCCACATGAATCTGCAGGCGTCAGAGCTGGTTTCACTTGGTAGCATCTCACGGAAGACTGAGATAGAAGATGAAAAGGTCTAAGGCTGAGGGCTCCGGGAGGAGAGATGGTGGTGTTTAATCAGGTCCTTCGTTCTTCTCCCCCTGCTGTGATGAGCGTTGGGCTTTAATTCTGCTGCTCCTGTCTGCTCTGGCATTCGTCTGTTGCCATGGCAAAGGCACACTTATTCTCATTCCAGTGGCATTCTGCTGATTCTGAGCCCAACAAAGACTCACACATGCACAGACAATGGCACACATGAATTCTTAAATGCATGCATGTGGAACTGCTGAGTTCCAAATACACAATGCAACATACACACAATATATAAGCAGATGCACATTAACACACACTGCCACAGAGCCAATTCACACTTCTTCTGTTTATCATGTGCAGACATGAGGAGCCTTAAGCCTCAAGCTTTCACTGACTTGAATGCAGATTCATGCTTCAACCATCTGTCGGCTAACAGCTCACCATGTTGGCTGCGTGTGTAATTTGGACCTTCGCAGGCAAATATTGAATCACATCGCATCATATATCTCACACAGGGTATGTATAACTGACTAAGTAGCCCCATCCGGGGACCGTGCCCCGGGCATCTGCCCTCGGCTTCTGAAGCAGTGTCTGAAAAAGCAGGGATGGGAGGAGGATTAGGAGGGATGGATGAAAGTATGGCAGAAAGAGAGAAAAAGGAAGGGAAGAGAAATGGGGGCTGCAAATGAAACCGGAGAGGTATAGATGAGGGTTTGTATCAACTTTATGGCTTTGTTCTGCACCTGGAACAAACATCAAGGACCACTAAAAGTTGCTTACTTAAAACGATACTTTGTCCATTTTCAAACGAGCTCTGTATCAACTTAGTGTGGGCTTGAAATGGTTTGTTGTAGTTACATTTTTGTTGGATACTAATCAGCTGACCTTTTAATCGCCTTTTAATCGTTTTATTAAAGCTTTAGACCTGCATGGACTGAGTAGACAAAACTTTTTCAAGTTAAGTTATAGAATAGATATTTATCTAGTCTTAATACAATACTCAAGTGCCATGTAAAAGAGTCATTGGTTGCTGCAATCATTCCTCTATCCATACAAGATAGCAGACTTTTTTCATCTTTTAGTGTATTTAAACCCCCATCTTTGGAATGATTACAGCAACCAATAACTCCTCTAACGAAGCCTAAATATTGTTTTGTTTTTTAAAGTAGACCTAAAAAATGAATGTCAATTTATGTCAATAATCGCAAAAAAAATGCTGTCACTGTGACAGCGAATTAAGTCACTGACAAATGTACCCACAACAAAACATTTGAATTAAAAGATTCTTTGTTGTGTGGATATTTCTAAGCCGTCCCCGAGCAGAGTGGAAGCCAGCCGCCAGTGTTTGCATTGAAATTATAACGGCCACTAAAGCTAAAGCTTTCGTGGGTGGCATCCCTGTTCTGTGTGAAACCACCTCTATATAAATGAATTTCTGGTAATTATGATGCCTTCGCACAGAATATAAATAATGAAATGCTGTATCCTCATATATAAAGAAAACAATTTATTGTTAAAATGTCGCTGCAGCTGTTTTTTTACGTGGCTGGGTGATACATCAGAGTTAATGTGATTTTGTTTATCTGCCTATCGAGTTCACCAAGAAAATTGGCCGACCAAATTAGCATTGATGGATGACTAACTATTGTTAACAAGGACTATTGTGGCAATAAAGTGATTGTCATTGATCTATATTTTCAAATCTAGGTGACAAAAGAAAAATCTGAGGACGACGAAGGGGCCTGAAACATACTCAATGTACTTCTGATAAACAGGTCTAGCGAGTGAGTAAGTGAGTGAGTCTGAAATAAGAAAAAGTGAAAGTCCCTGAAACGATAAAGGACACAAAAGCTTGAGGAGCAAGATACAAGGACAAAGGAAGATGAGTCATGGACAGGAGCGCAGACACATTGGAAGTTAAGACACACAATAGAAAATATTTGGGGAGGGGGGAAGGCCATGAGTTACTGAAAAGAGGCAAGACATTCACGAATAACTAACTCAAAAAATCATCTCCAAATCTGTTTGATTGACCCAAACAACTCTTCTACTGTATGTACTCTTCCCTATTGAAAAGCTCTGTTACAACATTTACCATAACTGCTTATATCATGGTGGGTTTTTATCAAATAAACAAAAAAAACACTCTGGGCATTAAGGAAAATGCTCTGGACATACAAAGCTGAGAACACAACATCCTTTTTGTCCAGCACTTACAAACACACACACACACACACACACACACACACACACACACACACACACACACACACACACACACACTCGATGGAGGCATACGTTTTGATTCTATGTCTAATATAAATCCATAGCGTGATGTACAGCTTTCCATAAGCGTGGGCCGCTTGTGTCCGGCGGGCACAGTTATGCTCATATAGAGTTATAAATAGCTAATGTACACATGCTCTGTTTGCCTGCTGAAATGGATATTCTTTAAACAAACACATACTGTAGTCCTAACCCGCAATGTTGATGGATAGATGCACGCCACAGGGTGTAGCAAGCTGGGAATAGGCAGCCGTGTAAATGACGGCTTCCACAGTGTGCTTAACAACGCTTAACAAACATAAGCTTACACAACGGTTACATTACATAAATAATGTAATTGCTGCTGACCTCCGGACATTGACAGTTTCTGTGTGAGTGAGTGTGTTTGACGCAAACACACATGCTTTCTCAGTATAGATTGGTCGATAAATTGATTAGCTAAAAACAAACCACAATTTGTACTTGTAACTGCCAGCAACACACCTGGTGAGCCGATATTCATCTCTAACAGGTCTGTCAGCTCATGGATACAATGATAATTTGTACCACTAGAGGCCTGGACTATTGAGCGTAAACTCATTTACAGTACCTTGCTTCTTTGTTTGTGTGTGTGTGTGTGTGTGTGTGTGTGTGTGTGTGTGTGTGTGTGTGTTAATCATGCATGTGTGGGCAATAGGGACTCACTCATCTCTGCCAAGGTCAGAGAAGGCAGCTGTATTCATTAGCCAGAGCCACTGATTTTGCATTCAGAGGGAATTTTGATTGTGTGACTACAATGAAGACATTACAATGGGCAAAATGCGACAGATAGCAACGATATTTCCCAAGCTCATCAGTGAAAACGCTGGAGGGACCCTAAAGCCTTGTTTCTACTGTATAGCATAATTGTCCTCTCTGGAGTCAAACACAAAAGAAACCAAGCTGTGATTGTTGCCTGTTGTCTACTGGATTTCACAGGAAAACCAAACCAAAGCTGTGACCTTACTCTTAAGTTCTGTGGCAATATGGCATTCGGGTACTTCACGGGGCACATGTTCAGCGCTCTTGTCAGAAAGAAAATTGGCCAATCTAGCAAATAGTGATGTGAAAACTACTTTTGTAGAACAGACTGTGCCACAACGTCATAGAGAGTGATGGAAAGAGAAAGAAAGCACTATTACAGTCTATGAGGCCCATTGTGGGCTGAAGAGTGGGATGAGAGAGCGATGCTATCGGTTTTTATCAATCTGAAGCTGGACACACACACACACACACACACACACACACACATGCACACTTACAGCTGCAAATACATAGATATACCACAAAGTTGAACTGAATGGGTGGATTGCTGGGCCCAGTAGATTAGAGATGAGATGAGAATCAAGGCAAGGCGATAAAGAATTGGTTGTTCTTTTCATTAGTCTTGTTCGCAGCTGAGTAGGACAAGGATGGAGGGGACGACAGAAGGAGGCAGGGAGGTAACGAGAGGGAGAGGAAGGATGGAGGGGAAGGAGGCCAGGGGCTGACAGATGGAGAGGTGGACAGAGGAGGGGAAACGAGATAGCTGGAGAGAGACAACAGGATGGTGCTGACTGTTTGATCTTCACTATCAGATGAGGAGGTTGGATGTAGTCAAGGCAACTCAAGCTCAGACTAAAGAGAAAAAAATGAGTCAGTGAATTAAACATAATCTTTAAATTCAAAAATAATCCTATCAAGAGTCGATTTTTAATTAAATCTCTTTTATACACTCCCTTGTTTCTCAGCACCATAGACATTTTTTCCCATCGCATAGCTTTTTTTCCCATGGCATAACACTTTCCCACACTTGTATAGGAATGAAAAACGTCTCTTTTAACCAGACTCAATGGCTTGTTTCACTCTTATCAGCCTCCTGCGTCTCTGTGGTTTCTTTGCTGTGAAAGCTCGCCGCTGTTCTGCTTCGCTGAGAGCGCCGAGAGGGCGGGGAGGGGGGGGAGTTCCCAGGTCCTGTGTGCCGGTCTCCCTTCACTGCCCTGGGGGTAAACACTAGCCACTCGACCAGCGGACCTCTATGGCTTTTTACCACCCAGGCCTCCAAACAACGCCTGCAAACATCCAAGGCGAGAATGGGCCCTTTTTACAAGGTCGCTTTGGTGCTCCATCAAAAAAAAGTATATCAATAAATCTCTTTTCGAGTGGGAGAATGAACAGCGTTTTTCTGTTTTTAGTCTGTGTGATTGACTGATCTTCAGAGAGTGGAAATGAGGGTAGAATGCCCTCTAATGATAAGGGTGGGGGGAGTGTGTGGTGGTGGGGATGATGAAGCTGATTAGTTGATTACGTGGTGAGGGCTTCTTCTGAGCAGACTTTAATTTGCACGACTGGAGAAGAAAAGTAATTCATTTCAAACTTCCAAGACCTCTTGGGGCCTTCAAAAGCTCACCAAGAGCAGTAAACAACAAAAACGGCAAGCCTTATTGTGAAAATTAGTTTATTAACTAAATTGGTTGATTGTCTGAGAGGCTTAAATCTGGGATTTCTCGAGCGAGACAATCTTGCAGATTTTTTTTTCTTCCTCGGAAGCTTGTATTCGCGTCCGCTTCTGCTTCTGACGCACCACCAAAGACGGAGCTGTGTTGTAATTTTACAAACATCTGTTTGACATTTCCACAGAGGTTGATAACTTGTCCACGAAAATAAGTCTTTTAAGCGGCTGAAAGGAGGAAAAAAGGGCAGCGCGGAATTGCACAAGATGAGGTGAAAGAGATAAAAAAAAAAGCAGGTGTCTTTTGCTGCTTTTCATCCTCGGTTTCCCTGCTGGTTACTAAACAGTGTCACTGAAAATGAATTCATTTCATTCAAAATTGAAAAAAGCAAGAAGAGGGATGGAAAAGTAAGAAAAAGATGAGGGAAGAGGAAAAATGGTGTGACGAATGGGAGGATAAGATGAAGAAAGAGGAAATGAAAAAAAACGAGATGATGATGGGAGAAGGTTAGGAGAAGGATGAGAGAGATAAAGAGAGGAGACGAGGATATGGAAAGGTTACGAGAGGGAGGGATGCGGGGATGGAGGACAAAAAGTACGAGAAAGAGGAAGGATGTCCCCCGTTGTTTCTGACCAGTAAAGGTTTCATTACGCTGCTGTGCGATAACAGCAGCTGGAGATCGTCTGTGAAATCTAGACCACTCCGTTATCCCTCTGCTTCCCGTATAACAATGCTGTTTACTGCTGTATCGCTTTACCCTAACAGTAACCTACCTCTTCAAATTACACTCAGGAGCACACAAGCACAACAGCAGCTCCACAATGGAACTGATAAGGAAACGGTACACACCGACAAGCACACACATACAGATAGAAACAAGCACGTGTAAAGAAACCTGTATAGTCAAGCCAAGGTATCATTCAAGCTTCTGAGTTGCTAAGTGAGAGCAGTGCAGGAAATTTCTAAATTACTTTTCTTTACTTTTCTCTGCACTGTTACTGCAGTTTGGGCTTTTTAGGCAGTTTAATCAGTCCCTCCAGGATTTCGCGCTAGCAACAATTCACGCGAATTCTTTTCCGCAAATTTGACCAATAACCGGAGCTTCCCGTGACTTCAACCAATCACAGCAGTCCCACGTGCCAAACTTTGCGTCAGTATGTGACGCTGAGAGCCACTGACCAAGCGGGAGTGAGAACGGGTTGATGTAACACACGCACGTCGCCAAATTAATTTCCTTGTTTCTGATATGAAGACGAGACGTGTGTGACTGGAACATCTCACATTTACCAACGAAATGTACAGCAAAAGACATTTCAGACCGTCCTGCCAACCTGTATACATTTTAACATCAATGTACGCCGTAACGGTTTTTCACTCTAAAGTCGCTGAAAGCTACTGCTGTTTCAATCCTGTCGGCTCTCTGCAGTGGGCGGGGCTGCTGCTCAGTTTCTCCCACGACTGACGCACGCACACACACAGACGCACACGGTGGATGCAGGAAAAACCGGAGCTGAGACGTACACGATGACCTAAATTGAGGACAGCTACGCTCGTTATTGTAAGTGCAATGATAAGTTAAAGTCTAATAAGTACTTTATCAAACCGTATGAACGTGTGTCCCAGCCCAGGCCAGGATAGGGAAGTAACTAACAATGTAAAGATCAACAAGCCACTGACAGATATGTTCAAATTTGATTAATTAAATAAATCGTTATTTTTTGTCTTAAATCCAACAGCCAATTTCATATTATACCAATATTTACTGTCTCTCGCAACTTCATTGCAACAAAAATACAAAAGACAAAAAAAAATCAGGCATTTTGGGCCGCAACAATCTCAAAAAAAGGTTGTGAAATCCTGGAGGGACTGATTAATATAATTAAATTGGACTCTTGTGGAAGGCTTGTGGATATTATTAAAATAAATCTTTCAAATGGGAACAATGGAATAAAAAAATACACATTGAGAAGCAGCATTTTCCCCCACTTTGCAGCTGTATTACTGTGTGTTGGCTGGTTTCTGCAGCTATGTGTTGGAGCTACAGATCCTGAGCTCAGGAGCTTTGGCTTTCACAGTCTAACCACCATCACCTCACGGCCCATTCACAGCAATGATGATCTCTGCTTAAGACTTCAATAGATATCCATCTCCTCCTCATTCACCACACATACATGCACCCGATGCCTGGAAGATTTGTTTGTGCCGGTGAGAATATTGTGAGTACATTTATGCAGATGCGTGTGCGTGTGCGTGTGTGTGCGTGTGCGTGTGTGTGTGTGTGTGGATGAAATGGCTTTGACTGCATTTTCCACACAGCAGATAAGGATCAGAGGCGCCCTGATAGTAGGAATTAGGAGCGGGGATCCCATTGATCTCTAATGGACCGCTACAAGCCGTCTGAGAGCCCATCAGTGTATCCAAGGAAACATGACCCCACGCACACACATACAGAAGCACACACACACTCACACAAAACAAATAAGACGGACAAACTCGCTTGTGTTATAAATGCAAGAAATATTACTGCTGGTATTAGGTTACACGGTCAAAATGCCCCCAGAATCAATGATGAAAGCTTAATTACAGAGGGTGAGATATGAGACTATGTGTGTGTGTGTGTGTGTGTGTGTGTGTGTGTTTAAGTGTATATGCATAAGTGTTCATGCACCAATATTGTTTTGCTGCAGAAAAAGAGAAACAGAGGGATAGCTTGTGTTTCAAGGCTGAAAGTTTAAGTGAAACTGGAAGCTCAGTGGACTAGTGGTTGTCCCGAACCTTTGCCAGAAGATAAGGGACAGAAAATCAAATTACCTTTTTCCCACACACACAGTCATGCACAAAACCAGAGTAAAGAGACGATGAAAAATGGCCTCCCAAACGTCTTGATATTGTGTCCCTTGTCTTTCATCGCAAATGAAATGAATGCATCCCTCTTGCCTCTCTTCTCCTCTTCGCTCCTCGCTTTCTCTTGTTTTCTGGCCTACTGGGCACATCTATTACCCTCTGATGAATGACACTGAGAATCGTATCTGTGCTTACAACGCTCACTGTACAGTGTCAGCAATTCATCCTGCGTCTGAAGAAAAACTGTCAGCTGGGCCAGATGTCCTCAGGTCTGCCTCACTACTTCTTAACTTAATTCAAGCAAGCACAGTCTAATAGTCTGTAATAATCAAATAAACACACCGGATTTGGTATAGTTCAATGCAATAATAATTTCACTGTACTGTTAGCACAAATACAGCAAAAGTCAGGGCTGTTTCCCCAGGGAAAGGTGCACTGCATCAACTCTGTTTCTGCTTTCTCTTTTATGCTAGTCAAAAGCCACACCTTTTTGGGGAGTTATGGTGCGTTCATGCCACCTGGGAATATTGGGGACCGCCCCCCGTGATTACGTAGTTTTTCCGACTGCCAGCATTCACATGGTCGGGATGCGTGTTCTTCTTCTTCTGTTATATTGGCATTTGGTATAACAACTTGTTGCATGACTGCCAGCAACTGTTGGGCGTAGCCTAGAGCATCAGGTGTGTGAAAACATGAGAGAACAAAAGATTTGCTGCTGTTTTCTTATGCAAGCATACAAACAGCACATCGCAGGTGTTTGTGTTATCTGCAGGACAACGAACGGCAAAGGACACGGATAAGGTGTTGTTTTTTTATACATAGGCCTATTTATGAATAATTTGAAACATGTTGTCTGTGTATGTTTCTTGGCAGAGGCGTTTGTTCACAATAAACAGTTTATTGTCATTGAAATATTTTCAGTGAACCAAAGTCGCCTACATCAAACGTCAGTTGTCAACAACGCGTGCGTCACCAACTGGGAAAATTAGTTAGCAAAATCTAGCCCCAGTTTCCCACCTCTGATTCCCACATGAAGTGACGTGAATGATGACGTTTTCACTGGGAAAAATGTTTTTCCGATGCCCATGAACGCACGGTTAGCTGTGTCCCTCCCCATCTCCCAAAATGTGAGCTATGTTCCACCATTATATTTTCTTTAACCAATACATAACCTTGGTTTATCATTAACCATATATCATTATAACGTTATGTAACGTTATGTAAGGCGTTAGGTAACGTCATGTACTGTAGACCCCTCAACAGCCTTGACTTCTAAAAAACAGATACCCTTATGTTTGCTTTTCATAGTGGACTCTACCAGATTAGCCTCAAGGAGGCTTTTACTTCATTGTTGGATTAAAACATGGTTTACAACATTGTGTGATTAGATATTGATACAATACAAGCTTTAGGGTTGTATGATCTGCTTCAATAGGACTCTGTTCATCTCTGCAGGGCCAATTAAAAAAAAAAAAAAAAAACATTATCGAAAGGCTTTTCATGGAAATGTTGCAGTGTCCATGAGTTCTGCTGGTTTCAATGGCCAGAGCATGTACAGTTTCAAATGATATTCACTTTTTCATGAGGGTGATATTATGAAATGTCTGAGGCGAGAAAATCAACCTCTCAAGGATAGTGAAAAACCTTTCAAGTTTATATTTAATTAGAGCTTCAGTTTTATCTTCTTGAGATTGAGTTTCTGGAAGGATCTGTAAACAAAAACACTAATTAATATAAAAGAGTAGTACTAGTATGACATTTTGGGAAATGTGCTTCATTCTGTTGCGGAAAGTTAGATGAGAAGATTGATACCACTCTCATGTCAGTATGTTAAATATGAAGCTACCGCCAGCCGCCGACTATCTTAGATTAGCATAAAGACTAGAAACAGCTAGCCTGGCTCTGTATGGTAACACTAATGAGAACACTACATTTTGTTTGTTTAATCTGTACAGAAACCAAACCAGTTTTCAGGGGGGTTATGTGTCAGACTATATCTTGGCTGGGAGCAGTTTCCAGGCTTTTTCTTGTCAGTGTAAATTGAAAATCTTGGGATTTTAGACTGCAGGTCAGACTAAACAAGCAATTTGAAGGCGTAACCTCGGGCTTTGGGAAACTGTGATGGCCATTTCTTCTACAGTTTTCATGTTTTTTATACCAGATGATAAATCATTAAGAAAATAATTGTTAAATGCAGCCTCTAAATGACTACAACAATCTTTATTCCAAAGATAATATCATGATTCTTCATCCTTTTGTTAAATAGTTGCTAAATTGTGCTATGGGACCCAAGTTGGTCTAACTTCAACAAAAGGAATTTACCGGCTGACAAATCAACTCGCTGGTTTCTCATTTGAAATTATAACATCCATGTGTGTATTACGTCAGTGCAGTATAATGGCTGGTAAAACCACGGGTGGGGACCAAATGCGTCTGAACAATCCGAGTGGATTCCCAGCTGAGCCTCTAAGTGCTACTTTTCAATTCTAACTCCACTTTCTTTCCATATTTTCTCCACTTCCCTCTAAAATTACATTGACATGACATTGTGATAACCCAATACTACAATAGAAAAGGCTAATTAGGAGTGTTTAAGCTCCTTTTGTAATTAGCTAACTTGGAGTTTTTTTTCTTCTTACATTTCATCCTCAGAAGTTTCTTTCTTACTCCCATGACACAAGTGGCAGCAGCTGAACCAAGATGAACTTAAAATGATCTTCACATGTTCCTTTCAGGCTTGGCTCTCACAGTCTCTCTTTCGCACTGAGGCTGATTTGACTTCTGAAATTGAGCGTTAAAATGGTTCTGATGGAGGAGTCAAAGGATACTTTGAGTTAATTACAACTTGGGTCTTATTTACTCGTGTAGTTCTGGACATCTTTACTGTCAGTAAAAAAAAAGAAAGAAAAAAAAAGATTACACTTGATTGGAAATAAAGTCGTCTGATGGGACAAAATGAATGAAAACAATGTATTTTAAAATGAGAAAACAAAGCCAGACAGTGAAATTGTTAATCTGTTGCAAACATCCACAGACTGAGTTATTGGTTCAAATATGACCTTCTGCACTTGGCCTAGTTGTACATAGGTTTCCAGCCAGGTATCCCTTGGAATTATTGGATGATTCTGCACCTCTTGAACAATCAGTGCCAATGCATGCAGGGAGTAGCATGCCATTTGGGTAGAGAGCTAAAAAGTAAGGTTAGTGTGGTAATATATGTTTGTTTTTATTTATTTTAGCCATTATGACAGCATGGCCAAAAGGGCTCTAGGGATGATAATGCGGGTCTGTTGATCATTCCACCACTTTGTACCTGATTGAAATATTTCAATAATTTTTAGATGTTTCACCATGAAATTTTGTACGGACAGTCATAGTTCCTAGAAAATGAATCCTACCGACTTAGCTGATTCTCTGGCTCATTCAACTCAAAGCACCGCTGTGCCGCCTCACAGAGTCGCTGACATGACTGATGAAGACTCATAGTATTGTTTAAACAATAATCACAATTATTCCCTCATCCCTAAAGTCTTTTAGTTGTCAAAACTTAAAGGTGCTCTAAGCGATATCATATGTTTTTTAGGCTACAACATTTTTTGTCACATACAGCAAACATCTCCTCACTATCCGTTAGCTGCCTGTTCCCTGAACACACTGTAAAAAAACGCACCCTCAGTAGACAGCCCAGGCTCCACAAACGCCAACAAAAATAAAGTGCACCAACCTGCACCACAAAACATAACCAACAGTGTTCCAGCCAATAACCGACAAGAAGGATTTGGGGGTGGGGGTTGGGGGGTTAGGGGACGGAATGAGGAGGAGGGAGGGGCGAGCTAGCATCCGTTTTGTTTGACAATACTTCGAACGTTAACAAGAAGTGACATCAACCAACATCGCTTAGAGCACCTTTAACAATAGTTTATTTGCCATGACTGAGTTTTCTTGTGCAAATAGTTTTTGCCCTGTCAGACTTTGTTGTAGCAATGTCACCAAGTTACCAGATCACAGCAATCACTTTGGTGAGTACAGCGTTATCATAAGTGACAGAGAAGTTGCCCGAAACATAAAAATAACACCCAATGTTGCAATAAAATATAATTATCCTTAAAGGTATGCGTCTGGTGGCGTATGTTATTTAAATACAGTATCTGTCTTTATTGTAGAGGTGCTTAGATGCTTTAACAATAATGACTCTATGCTCGTTTATATTCAACCTCCACAAGTTAGCTTTGTAAGTAACTTGGGTCATTGCCTGCATTTCTCTGTGATATTGCATATATTTATTACACTGGGATTTATATAGCAAAGTTATTTTAGGCATATCCTTCAGCCACCCTGAGCAACTCTTTTTCATTCTGTTGGACTTTGATTATCATCACACCATCCATCTACTCCTTTATCTACGCCTCACTCACTCTCTTTCATTTTCAGTCTTTTTCACCACCACTTTTTCTCTGTGAGTGCTGGCTTAATTAAACGCGGCAGTTGTCTCCTTTTAATTTCAGAGTTTGCTAATGTCATTAATAATGTATGGATATTCTAATTAGAATCTGCCCCAGTCGCTTTACAGTGTAAACACTATTGATCATCTGTTAATTAAGTTTTGAATATCATTGACGGGACGTGGAATCGCAGGCAAATATGAACATTCTCAACAAGCCTTTCCCATGCATGCGTTCAATGCTCAAAATCTTGCACTAATTAAAAAACACTGCTGATCCATTCACTCAGATAATTTTAGTCTTGAAGTAGTGCTCTTACTGCATGTCCCCAAAGAGATCCAAGCACACACAACACTTAATACAGAGTGCATAACAAAATAGTCCTGATCGGTTATTCAACTGTACATGCATACTACCATTTACTTTCTATGATAAAATACATCTAGGCAAATTTACACACTTGGCCGGGAGACATATGAAGCTTTTAAGATGAGCTCACTGTCGTGCATAACAGCTGGTCTCCCATCACTGAAGGATTAGACCCTGACGCTACAAGAAAGTCAGCGCCATACTCTAGGATCCAGCTTAACAAAACACGCACACCCTGACAAAACCTCACCCACACAAGAATACAAAGATCAAAAACCACTCAAACAAAACATGCATGCACAGACAAAAGCAAAATGATCCCACATATGTACACAGTTATATATATATAACTTAAACAGACATGCTAAGTGGAGGCAGGTAGAGCCACTAACAGCTAAGAGGGAATAGGCTTCACTGGGATTGGGGGCAGAGCCCACTGCATACCAAACAGGCAGGTACAGATGGTAACCTCAAGGCTAAACACACCCCAAGGGCCTGCGTGTATGTGTATGTGTGTGTGTGTGTGTGTGTGTGTGTGTGTGTGTGTGTGTGTGTGTGTGTGTGTGTGTGTGTGTGTGTGTGTGTGTGCCTGCTGTGTGTTGCTAAAGTGAGCTGGAGCAGCATTTGGTGAAAAAAAGGAAGAGGAAAAGGTCAAGTGCTTGTCCTATTGCTAACAGCCACTCCCTGCTCCCTGTCTCCCTGTCTTTATCTACATTCTTCTAACCATCCTCACCCTACAGCTCACACTTTCTCTCTATGGAAAGAGTACATGTGGCAGACATAAACATCTACTGTAGATGTGTCCTGATGTGGCTCAAACTCACACTAATACACACAACAAACAAAAGGGAGTGGAAAACACGATTGAGGTAGATAGGCACATGTACTATCTTTCACAGTTCAAAGGGCAGTTTTGGTTAGATAAATTAGACAAAATAAATAATTCAAGACATGGAGCACAATGCCAAAGTACACTACAAAGCACACACCTCAAATGTACTAAAATCACCCCAAAGACAGTTGGAGCTGGAGAGTTTATTATCGCGCTTGTCAAAACATTCCTAAATTCAAACTCTTCAAGAGTTTTCATCCGCCTCCTGTTGCCTTTAAGTATAAAATCTTATTCAGGTGATGACAAGGGGGTGTGCATACAGGTCGTTGTCTCTTTTCAAATAGAATAGGTAAGTACATTTCTGAATGAACACAAAGTTTCTATGTCAACACTAACTGTTGCCATCCCTTTTATAATGACAACATTAGTTACCTTTTATGCCTTTCTATTGCTTTCTAATGCAAATACATTGATATCCATGCAAACATATGACCCAATACTTTGTGGTTTTCTTGCACAATTACCTTGCACACCAATGAGCCATCATGACCAAGGGCTGGAGGAATGTAAGAGGAGAAGATGCAGCCACAAATGAACTGGTTTAATGAAGAAGTGAAGCGCAACATCCTTTGCCGTGAAAACCCACCATGTGGAAACAATTTAGTGTCATGCCTGCACTCCTGTTACTACCTGTTATGGAAAGGTGACGTTGGATGATGCTCACATGTGATATATGACACCTTGCCGCAGTAAATGTTTTTGATAAAGAACTCATTTGTGTCATCCTACCGGAGATTAAAGCTTGCATATCCTGTTTTTTTCTTGAAAGTATGGAGAATGGCTCTTAATCCTGAATAGACTTTGAAAGTATACAGACAGGAAATTCAATTCAATTCAATTTTATTTATAGTATCAAATCATAACAAGAGTTATCTCGAGACACTTTACAGATAGAGTAGGTCTAGACCACACTCTATAAAGCCCCAACAATTCCAATAGTTCCCCCAAGAGCAAGCATTAGCAGTGGCTATTGCGACAGTGGCGAGGAAAAACTCCCTTTTAGGAAGAAACCTCGGCAGACCCAGACTCTTGGTGGGCGGTGTCTGAAATGCAACTGTTGTCATTGATAAGGCGTTGGTACTAAAACACTACTATCACAGAGTCAATTGACACCCCTAGCACCCAATGGAGTTAATGCACGTAGAAGCTATTTCAACACTTCCGGCTACTGTACCTACTTCTGTCTGTATGATGCATCCAGTGTGTGCAACAGACCTCAAATGACCTGATGGATCTTAATGTGATTCGCTTCTTCAGTAGTGGATCATCTGTTAGATGCCTGCTGTTACGTTGACAGGTTGCAGATGTGGATAAGCACTTCCAGAGGAATGCTCTCCTGACCTGCCATTGTGTTGCCAAATGTTACCACTTTACTTCTCTGAGTCACAGTAGAAGTGAGTAATTGCACTCTTCACCCTCCATACGAGTAAGATTCACTTCCACACAGACATTTCTTAATTTCTGTGTCATGACGATATGTTCCCTCTCAAGTTTGCATCTGAGGGAAGTGAGTTCAGAACCTTATTTTCGTTGCCAGGGAGACGGCACTTTGGCAAAGTGAACGGAAACAGTTGGTGCTACTTCATGTACAGTGAGTGTTTGAGTCAGAGTTCCTGCAGTTACCGTGTTCCCCGTGAGGCCTGAAGGTGGCATTTTGATGGAGACTTTTTTATTATCGTCTCTTGTGTGCTCTGGAATCCTGTTCAGCCCTAATGAACATCGTTTCTTCAGCAGATAATGCTTACTCGAGATCACTGCAAGATGATGTGGAGAATATATATGAATATGTCTTTCTTTGAAAGAGATTTCAGCAGGGTTTTCTTTTACTGTGTTCACAGTAAACACTTAGCTTATTTTAAAAGAAGAGGATGGACCAGACTGCTCGTGGAAGTGGAACAACAGGCATTGTTCGGCACTTGCAAACCCGCCACTGATGTATTATGTTCATTTTGTACAACAAGGCAGTTAAATGTCACTGATTATTCCTTTAAGAGAGTTGCAGCCTTGGGCACCAAAGACATCAAAGGACTCAGAAACAAGCCAATGATCTGTTGACTGCTTATTTGAGGACCACACACACTTCAGTCCTCTGGTTCCAGTCTTTTTTTTTGACAAATCTTTGCCAAAGGCATCTTCACATTCTGTACATTTAACACTGAATTTGCAATTGTTTTGGTACCACACTCATAAGGCATACAATATACATATTACAAGTTATAACTTATGGCTACATCACTAGGTAATTAATCATTTCTAAATGCTTTAAAGGTGAGGAATAAACCATTATAAGAACAAGAGTTATGGAAAAATCCCTTTGGCTTTGGTATTATTCCTCTTCTAGTGTTATGTAAAAAACTTCAGCAGCAGTTTTTTTTATTCATCTGCAGAAGGGCCCCTGCAGACAATTTGACCACCTGCAGAGCTGCAGAGCATCTGGACCACAATCCACTTGCTTATAATTGCAAGCCTGAGGAGAAGAGAACGTCATGACCATTTAGAAGTGGCTTACTCACTTTCAAGCCATCCGGTCTGCAGTGATAAATAAGTCATCATTAGAGGTTGTTTGGGTTTCTCACGTCGTGATAATATTTCAAGGTTAATAAGAGAGCAAGTCACTCTAGAGATATAAGGGGATATACAGTATATATAAATATTGTTCTTATTAATGGCTAATGATCATACATTTAGTTCCCATAAATAGATATTTTTCACAGAAAACATTTTACATGTCGCAATAAGAAAAGCACAGGTGGTAAATCATAGAATGAATGAATGAATAAATGAATGTCTGGTGTTGTGCATGCTGGCTCACTGTCACATTGTTGTGGCTTAGTGGGACAAGTGAATACAATGGATCGTTCATTTTATTAGAAACCCCTGTGCTCTTACTATGACAAGTCAAAATGTGTTAAAAAAAAAGGCCTTTTTGTTAGAAATTATAAACCCTTTGCAGAGTATCATTGGTGGCCTTATTGGTGGTTCATAAATGCACAACACAGACATGTTATCTTATTAAAGCAAATTCCATTCTCTTGTAATAATGCTTATGGAGTGCAAGTAACCATAAGAGGCTACTTGTTGGGTCGATTTCGCCCATGTCTGGAGTTTTTCTGTGACTTGCTGTGTTGCCTCTAAGCTGCATTAACTGGAACATCTGCTTAACCGGACAGATTGAAACTTTGCTCGTTCCTGAGTTCTGTTGGATGACAAAATCAATAACGGTGAAGGGAGGGGGAAAGAAACGCATGGCAGTTGTAGCGGTGAGTGAAGAGATAACAGTTTTCCATGATGGTGTGTTGGACTAAGGTATGAGTGTCTTATTGATTGGTGATGTCATTTATTGTAGCCGCCACTGCTTTTCCCGATGGGCTGGTTTTTATTTCTTATATATTTCTACTGAGGTCACACTGGCATTGGTGGTAGCTCATCAGACTAGTATGTGTCTTTACTTTTAATAAGTGAAGTCAATATAAGCCCTGCCTTTTTCCTCAGTGGCTGTTTTTTTGTTTTCTTTATTCAACCTAAATTGAACAGTGTCTGGTTAGATTGTCTGCCCTATGTTAATTTCATTTAGACCCTTACCCTTTCAGAATTGTCTTTTCTAATATATACCTTAATTACATTATATTAATGGGAATATCAATGAAATTGTAAGATAAATAATTAAGGGATTCAGGAAATATTGAATGGTTCTCACACAAAAACAGTTAAATTTTACTGTTTTTGCTCTGGCCCTCAGCCTTATCATAACACAACATCACACCCCTACACCTGTGGATTCATTTGAAGTCTTACACCCATAACACAGCAACATTGTGTCCTGTTCCACCCAGGTAATCTGTCCACAAGCTCACCTGCTGTTTTATTGCCCACCAGTAGGAGGGGCTGTTGTTGTGGTAACAGTGAAATGCACCTTAGATATCTAAGTCATTCCCCCTGCTGCATGTAGTAGAGGAAAGTTAATGCTGATAAGACCTTTCTCTGCAATCCACACACTCAAACCCCATCTTATCTGTCCGGTAAATCATAATGTATTTGTTGTTCTCTCTCTCTCTCTCTCTCTCTCTCTCTCTCTCTCTCTCTCTCTCTCTCTCTCCCCTGCTGGATCACAAACACTCGTAGTAAGCAATCCCAACTTCTAGGTTTTGTTGCTGCATAAGAAGTGTGTTGATTTGGGAAAAGCTGCTGGTGTTGCAGTTTCCGCCGTGTCTGTTTGTGTGGGCACATGTGTGTGTTTGTCTGTCAGTGTGTGCAAGCCTCTCAGTGAGTGTTATCCTTTGTGCGAACAGGGTTGTTGATGGGGCTGGGACGGTGCAGGTTGAAATAGCGCTGAGTTGCATGGGAAAAGAGAGTGGCGTGCTGTGTTTGTGGACTCAGACAAGCGTGGGGGCAAACCGAGTTCGACAGGAGACATCATAGGCAGAACAACAACAAGATTAGGAATCACCCCTCCCACTTTTTACCCGCTCTTCCCCTCTCCCTTCACCAGCCAGCTGTCCATGAACTCGTCTTTTAACTTCACCCCGTTCTTTCTTTTCAATTCTCTTCACCTCTCTTCCTATCCACCTTTCTTTAGCTCTCCACCTTTGTCCTCTTATTCAACACCACCTCCTCACTGTCTACCTGACAGACCAATTATCCATCTAACTTACCGTCTGCTCTGATCTCACAGACCTTTCTTAATTAATTTAATTTTTACATCATCATGTTCACTATTTACCTGGTATGTATTTGGCGTTTTCTCAAACAGATGGTAATGGTTACGCAACACATTTATCCATGTAAGCGTGAATATGTTTTTGCACATGTCGGGGCTGAATTCAACATTCTCTCTCTCAAGGGAGTCACACTGATCCTCTTTATAGAGGAGGCGATGAAAAGTTTTATTTGCGAGCAGAATCTGCCGCTGTTGACGTTCCAACGAGCCAGGGGCATTTCATTCCATTTTCAATGAGGATTTTTATTTGAGGGATGATACAGAACAAATATGTGACATCACCCATACACTTGCACACATTTTTCTGCCATAAACAATGATTGAAAGTGTTCTTGTACTTCTCCGACCTAGACAGTAAGAAGTTTCCCTCCATGTGTTCTTAATGCAATTTGTGCATTAAGAAGCTGAGTTGAAAATCCAGGAATTTGAAATACCGCAAAAAAAGATTTTCCTGAGGTGGAAAAGGTGGTAAAAAAATCTTGATATCTCGATGCATTTAACTCCTAATATTCACATAACTGTAGTGAATTGAAATGCTCATACAGTACATTTGCATTTTCTTTTGCAGATTTTCTGAAATGCAAGTCAAAGTTTGTATAGAAAGAAACGTGACAAGAAATCTTTCAATTTTCCAAAGCCATTCCTGAATTTCAGAAATTCTATTATGCTGTTGTAGTCTATATTCTAGTTGGAAACTATGCCAATATGAGAGTTAAGGAATCGCATACTGATGTACTTTGGTTACTTTTTTTACAGTTATTTACTAATTATCTGATGTGCATGGACTAATACCGGTACAGTACAACACAACAATCCTGTTTTAATGTGTTATGTATCTACATCGGCGATTTATTGTTCTTTAAATAGGATAGTTGTCCTTTTCCTTAAAAAGACAAATATACAGCTTTAATTTGCCTTTGCATATTATGCACACGACTCGGGAGGGAGGGGGCCAGCGATTGTATCCGGGTGGCCGTGGCCCCCTCCCTGGCTACCCCTTGGCGGTGCCACTGGTGTTGTGGCTCAGACAACCATACAGAAACAGTTTATAATTAAAAGTTCTTTCTCTCATATTATGTTGGTGTCTATTATGAGCCTAGGTTACAAGTTCACAGATAGCCTTTGGCCAGCCATCCATTTCTCAGAGATCACTTTTAAGACTTCTTGTCCATTGTTGCTTTCAGACTAAGGGTTACAGTTAATAATTGTCCTTTGAAACTGGAGCTCCCAGAAAGTATCACGACATTGACATAATTTCTATGTAAAATTTGATAACTTGAGCCTGATATTCAATTAACTTGGTACTAAACTAAAACTTTAAACAGATAATAAAGCATTATTTTCTGCTGAAACCCTTCATTATCTCAAATATAAATTAATCTTGAAGAAAATGAAGATGTTGGAGGATTCTTATTATAATGATCAAGGCAATATTTTGAAGTAAAAACTTTTTTTTTAAAGCTGATGTGTGCCTGGTAACTTAATAATTACCTTGAGGTGTCCTTCCTTCCGTCCTGCCCTCTCCCCCTCACTGGCTAATGACCTTTTACTATGACAGACAGACAGATGACTCCATTTTACCCCCTCTGTGCAAGTGTCAAAGGGATGATGAAATAGAAGAAAGAAAGATGCGATGAAGAGATGAGGAGCTTAGCGGGATTTGACAGAACACTGTTGAAGAGGAGCGGAAGCTGAGAGGATGGATGGATCAGCAAAAAAGCAGACAGGAAGGATAGCAGTTTTTGTTTGTCTCTCTGAACTGGTCTCAATAGCTTCTTTCACACACAGGAAAAACAACCTTTGCCAGATTAAGTTATTGCTTGTTTTCACCTCTGACACCTGTAGCTCAACTCGACTGGTGGAGCTGAAAATAGGTACGGTGGACATTATTTAAAAAAATAACTTTAAAGCGAGGTTTTTCAGTTTAGTATCTAGCACAGATTTTTTCCAATTCAGGGTTACACCAATAAGTCCAGCCCTCTTGTCATGAACACATATTCTAACATCATTTCTGCACACATACAATCTGTATTTATGTATTTATGTTATTGTCAACAAATTGACCAAAACCAAAAATGAATTGATCCTAATAACAAGTGTTGCTTTTATAACCAAAGCTATATAACTCATTCCTCATAGAGATCCAAAACACACCAATGAGCCACACTGTTGCACTAGTTGACATACTTCTTGAATTTCAATAAATCTGGGCACTATAGTTTATTTTGGGTCAATCCCATATACACAATCCTGCTGCCGTAAAACACTCACTAAAGCACCGAATGCACAGCTGAAAGTAGTCCCCAGCAAATACACCATTTACTCCCATTTGAGTTACATTGGCTAAACTACAGTATCCAACTGTTTTAGGAGATTGTTTAGTCTTTCTTAATCATGGAAGTATATATATATTTAAATTTGTGATATATTTTTAAGATTTCAATAGGAATTGATGATGCAGACAGGCAGGGAAAGCTGAAAAGTGTTGAGAGATGGACTTACAGGTTTTGGATTTGTTGACGATAAAAACATAGAATACCGCCAGCCTTATCCTGTTGAATTTTTTTTGACAGGTATGCTACTTTCTTTATACATTTTAAGTATAAGGACATTTTCATCACATTATCACCAATACTTGATTTCATTTTTCCTTCCAATTTGGTAGCGGTGCAGGAACATAACAGGAGGCTGAATAACTTATAGGACACCTGCACTTATTACACACCTGCATACAAGCTCATCAAATGTAGCCTGAATGTAGACAGGATATGGCAACATCTCTGTCTTGGGTCTTTACAATAAAGACATTCAGAAAGAAATGTCAGTGCACACCTTATACTCTATCCCTATACCCCATGGATGCAGAAAAGAACCTTAACCTAACAAATGAATAACTGATAAATAAAGTATTATCGATTTTATGAAAAGAAAAAAAAGTATATGGAAATGGTTATCAAATTAAAAAACAATTTTGGGCTCTATTTCACATTCAGATATGATATTTTTACAGGTAATTTCCATAATATTTACCACAAAGGTTACAGGTGTAAAGGGGGTTGTTGTATGGCTGTCATTTAATGTAATATTAACTGAAAGGTGCCCTCTGTTTTTAGATTGTAGAATCAATATCCACATCTCATTTTCT
This sequence comes from Sander lucioperca, assembly GCF_008315115.2. Classification (NCBI taxonomy): domain Eukaryota; kingdom Metazoa; phylum Chordata; class Actinopteri; order Perciformes; family Percidae; genus Sander; species Sander lucioperca. Next base: position 21,660,362 of record NC_050190.1, on the reverse strand, counting down.
GGTTTTCCATTTCGCAAGATCCCCAGACCCTGATGGAGGCTGGAGCAACTTAATCAGCAGTTTAAGGAAAACACTTTTGCTCCTCTGGCTGACAATGAAGGACAATGAAGACAGCTGCTGTACCTTTAGTTGTGTGATAGGAGCCCAGTAGGAGCCTGTATTTACATTTCAGTCAATAGAGTATTCACTCATCTGTTTGAATGACCTTGTAACGTCAGTAATCCCTGCTTCACAATGAATAAATACATAAACAATGACATTTCATCTGCTCCTAGTTGCTCATTTTGAAAGAAAGTGAGACAAGGAAAAAAGAGGGAGGTGTGTGTGACTCGGATTTCACAGTAATTCACCGACTGCTAAGTAATTTCACTCTCATATAGAGTAGGGGTGGGCGATACTGGGAATTTTGGTATCGATCTGATACCAAGTAAATACAGGGCTAGTATCGCCGATACCGATACCGATACTTTTTACTTGTAGCGTCACGATCATTGAATAATTGTGATTTTGCCTTAGTTAGTTGATTATGATTATGATAAAACATAGGTCAAAGATTTTAGGCAAATCTAAATGTTTTTATTTACTAACTAGAACAATATAAAACAATGTAACGGTATAAAAATAATAACATAATATAACAAAATATAAATATTACAAAGTCAACAACACAACCAAAAATACCTTCCATTACACACAGATATCTGTGAAAAATAAAGTCAGTTGTGCAAAATAAGTAAACAAAAGTTTGTGAATTTACTTAGGCTTAAGCCACAATGTATAAATATGAACATAACTGTTCTGACTCTCCGCTCTCTGCCTCCGGTAGAGCAGGGAGGGGGAAGAGAAGAGAGAGAGAGAGAGAGAGAGAGAGAGGTGCGCTGTTTGCACACTGCGCACAGACTTGGAGAGACGCTGTGCTTGCATGAACTCGGGAGAGAAACTGCAACAAAAGTATCGATCTCATCACGACAGTATCGATCCGATACCAATACTCATCGATACGCCCAGCCCTAATATAGAGTGCAGATACTATTGTTTGTTACAACGGGGTAGTGACCGTAATAGGCCAATCCATAATGTAGCTTGTACAGCAAACAGAAAGGCAATCAATGTGTCTGACCAATTACCATGCAGCCCCTTATTGCATGTAGTATATGTTGCATTTTCTTAAAGGACAATTCCGGCGCAAATTGAACCTAGGGGTTAATAACATATGTGTACCGAGTCAAACGTTCTCTGGGATCTGTTTTCATGCTAATCGAATGTGTCTCTAGCTTGAAACAAGCAACCGCAAACTGGAGGTTTGCTGCTAACGCTAGCTTTCGGGGCACAGGGTAAATCACTATTTGATACCACTAACAAGGCTCAAAATAGCACCACACTTAAACGGTAGCATAATGATGGTCCCTACATGTAAACCGAAGCATTGAGAACTTTGTAAGTGTACAGTTTATTACAAAGATAGATTATAAAGATAGTAGCGTTAATGTTTACATGCGGCCGCCATCTTGGATAACAGCTTTTCAGTCGAAAAAGCGCCGTGCAACCAGTAACCAGTAACATAGCTCAAACACAGCGTTCGTGATTTGACTGCTCATGACTGTTATCCAAGATGGCAGCCACATGTAAACATTAACGCTACTGTCTTTATAATCTATCTTTGTAATAAACTGTCTGTACACTTACAAAGTTCTCAATGCTTCGGTTTGCATGTAGGGACCATCATTATGCTACTGTTTAAGTGTGGTGCTATTTTGAGCCTTGTTAGTGGTATCAAATAGTGATTTACCCTGTGCCCCGAAAGCTAGCGTTAGCAGCTAACCCCCGGTTTGCGGTAGCTTGTTTCAAGCTAGAGACACATTCGATTAGCATGAAAACAGATCCCAGAGAACGTTTGACTCGGTACACATGTTATCAACCCCTAGGTTCATTTTCCGCCGGAATTGTCCTTTAACAATGAGTTACAGTTTTTCTCAATTGCTTAAACACATTTGCCCACTCTGACATCACATTTTCAAAACAGTTAACACACAGGATAAAACTGAAGCTCAATGGCCAAAATGACTCATTTTGTTAGCAAAATGCTCTAACACTCACAAAACATTAAAAGCATGCAACATAAGCAAATATTTCCATCAAACACCACAACTTGTGGTCAAATTAATTTATTATTTCAATCAATCATTACACAATGGACAACAAAATACAAAATACAGCCATCAATATGAAATATGACACTTTACAAACTCAAATGGATACTGAAAAAAAGAAAAAAAGCTATCAAAGGAAACTTATGGGTGGTAATACCTTTAAAAAAAAAAAAAGATATATTTTATCTTTCACATTTAGTCCATTTGTTCTTGACGATTATGCCACAGGTTCTCATCAACATCGCATTGAATGTTTTCCCTTGCAATGCACCGAGGGAAATACCTCCTTGCATGGCGCATCCATCCCTGGCAGTCCTCTGCACCTATTGCCAGGCAACCAGCATTCATTGCCTCCAGGAGGGGCATCTGCTCATATGGCCGGTGATCATACACCTTCCACCTCCAAGCAGAGAAGAACTCCTCGATTGGGTTCAGAAAAGGGGAGTATGCAGGAAGGAAGTGCATCATAATACGAGGCTGTGCTGCAAACCATTCGTTCACAAGGCGAGAGTGATGGAAAGCCACATTGTCCCAAATTATGACATACAGAGTCATGCCAGGCCTCAACAGCCCTCTCTCTTCGGGTGGAATCAGTATTTCTTTCAATGAATCAAGAAATGTGATGAGGCGTTCTGTATTGTATGGGCCAATGGTTGGTATGTGGCAAAGGACCCCATCATTGGAGATGGCAGCACACATGGTGAGATTGGCACCCCTCTGACCTGGCACTGTGACAGCGGCCCTCTGCCCAATGAGGTTCCTCCCGCGTCTCCTCACTTTACAGAGGTTGAAGCCGGCTTCATCCACAAAAATGAATTTGTGATGTGCCCCCTCAGCTTCAAGCTCCATTATTCTCTAAGAAAAAGTACAAATTCATAAAGCAAATTACAGTATTCCAGTCGCATGTAACTATGGTAAACAAGGTATTACAATAACAAAATCTGTACCTGCACATCCTGGAATCGTGCCTCCTTTACGATGTCAGAGTTTCTTTGAAATGGAACTCGGTACAGCTGCTTCATTCTGACATGGTGTCGTTTAAGGACTCGATCTATAGTTGCCAAACTCACACTGTTTATATTTCTAAATGCTCCCTGATCTGCAATTACTGCTGCCTGGATTTCACGCAGTCTGATTGCATTGTTTGCCACTACCATATCTACCATATCTACAATGGCAGACTCCTGTTCAATACTAAACATCTTTCCTCTGCCACCAGTGTGTGGTAATGTGTGGATCCTATAAAGTAAAAGCAAAAAGCATGTCAAAATTGACATTACTGTATGACAGTCACATAAATGGGATTGATAAAACATCTGCATTACTGTAGACACAGTTTGTTCTGCTAACAGGGCAATACAGTAAAGCTGAAATACACAGTGGTATACATTGGTGGTACACTCTCTAAAGGACCAGCCATGATTGATGACATGGTCAATAATTGTTGCCCCAATTTCATTTGAAACTTGAGCTGGATTTTGTCCTCTTGCTGCTGCAGCTCCTCCACCACGCATACGGGCTCCTCTTCCTCTGGCCCCTCTGGCTCCTCTTCCTCTGGCCCCTCTGCCATGGCCTCTTACTCTATGGCCTCTTTGATCCATGCTTGCAAATAGCAACACAGAGGTGGCATCTTTTATAGATGGATGAGGACTGTTTGCTGATTGAAGAGTTGTGCAAATTAGTTTCACACAGGTGCATAGAGTTTTCTAATTATGCAAGTACTTTCTATCAGCTGTGAATAGATGTTTTCCTTTTGTTCACCACAGTGAATCCAATAGAGTTCGGGGTCTTTCAATGAGATCTGTGGTAACTGTTTTGACAAAGGGTGTGAAAAATGTGTGAAACAAATGAAAAAGTGTTAAAACATTTGCAAGAGAAGACTTCTGCTGTGCTAATAATGTGATGATGAAGATAAAGCGGATCCCAGTTTCATTTAGTGTGTCTTAGCAAATGAGAAAAACTGTAACAGAAAACCCCTAAAACATAAGCTGTGAGTGCAATATGTGTGAGCACTGTCTTTTTTTCTCTTCAGTATTAGTTCCAGCTCTGCAGAACACAGAGGCAAAGGATACAGCAAATTTCAAAGAGCAAAGAGAGAGAGAGAGAGAGAGAGAGAGAGAGAGAGAGTGAGAGAGAGAGAGAGAGAACTGCTTCCAGTGTGCTCTGTCTGCAACCTGATGTTTTATTCAGTGATGAGTTCACTTCACTTCACTCTGCTATAGTGATTTATATATGGCCTGTTTGAACAAATGAGGATTTTTTTTCCCCCCTCCGCAACGCAAAGACAAAGACAAAAGCAGGAGAAAGCTATTTGCAATTTGGAGCATCAATACAAATGCAAATAGTTGGAAACCATTTCTCTGCTGTGACAATGGAGTTGTGGACATTGCAGCGCTCAAAGACAGCGAGACGGATAGACCCGTCCGAATCCCAAACCCAGAATTCTTCATCTTTGAACTGAAACACTCAGACTCACAAAGGAAAGCAAGTGCTGCTGTTTTGTAAAGATGGCCATGGTGGTGGCTATCTCTGCACAGGAGCAGATGTTGGACTGACATTCGTGGTGAAGGTGTGACAATCAGTATGTACAAGGTGTCCTTGAGGAAAAAATCTGGAGAGACAGGTGTTGAAAAGCTCACAGCTACAACATTTTATTGATAAATTGGCAAACTTGTCTTGGCATGTCAGAACACAAGTACTGTTCGTAAGGATGATTTTGAGGTACTTGTACTTGAGTTTTATGCTACTTTATACTTCTACTCCACCAAAATTCATTGTACTTTTCACTCCCCTGTATACCAGGACTAACTAGCGCTACACTGCCTTAAAAGATCAAAGCTGCTTCTTCATTTCCATGTCTCCTACCAACAAAGATCATCAACAGGCAAGGATGCTGGCATTTTGCCTGGGACATGCAGCTCAGGCTTTAATTTATGTGATCATCAAGTGCATAATCAACATGCCTTTTACAGGTTTATTGTTATAAAACAAGTAAGCTGCAAACCGTTTGCCCAAGACTTTTTTAACCAGCTCATATTAATTAGCTAATATTGGCTTAAATAGCTAATGTTAATAGCTGATAAAAACTGCTAGAGACAGCTGTCATTCTGCTGGAAAACAAAAAAGGTTGGTTATTTATGTAGCCCAATATCACAAATTTGCCTCAAGGGGCTATACAATTTGTACAGTATACAACAACCTCTATCCTTTGACCCTTAATTCAGATAAGGAATCCCGAAAAAAATAAATGCTTGGGAAGCTGTCTGAAATCCAGGACCCATTGTTTTAAATAAATTGTAAAGATTTTGGGTGGTAAATCTGCCGCTGCTATCATTTTAAACTGCACATGTGCTGCGCAAGAATGAGCTTAGTCTTTGAGACAAGCAAAGACTACTGGTATCAGTCAGACAATCCATCAGTCAGCGAGCTTTTGCAGGCCTTTTATTCAAAACCTTTTTTTGTTTTTTGTTTTTTAGAACAACACAAGTCCAGGAGCAAGCGTTCACATGAGCAGCGACCTGTGGCACATACGGAGAAAACCAACGCGTTACTTCACAGTACAGTCGCTGTATCGGCTTCTGATAGCAGTGGGGGCATAAACAATGAGGCAGATGCATTAGGAAGCATGTGAAGTCAATGAGAGTTTTTCTTTTCCCTGACTTGGTGTTTCCATGCTCGCTGATTCTACCTCTGTGTGGAGTAAGTGCACAGGTAAGCTTCCAGTTTATTGGTCCAGACTGAGATGGAAGAAATTCTTGATCGGCTCTGACATGCAGCCCAATGATTTTTTGTGTGTGACTGTGCAAACAGAGAAGCAAACGTGGTTGTTTTTCAAGTGTGCGTGCAGACACACACTCACTGAGATCAGAAGGAAAATTCCATCCTTGGGGTGAAAATGTTCTCCACTTATCCTGTTATTCTAAACCGCCTGTCTGCAAAGTTTTGAATATTTCTCTGAATATTATATTGGTAAGGCGCTTATCAGACAATAACAACAACAAAGTCACAACTCCTACATCACCTCTGAAATATTACGTGAAACCTACAAGTCACACTGGAGCACTCTTGACCCCCAGGGGAATTTAGGGATTAAACATAATCTCTTTCATTTCCAAAAACCTTCCTGTCCCTTTCTTATATTTTGTGTAATTTCCTTCCTCCACTCTCCGATCTGTGTGAATGCATTTATGCACATAAAATGTATTCATGCGTATACAATGTGTGCAAAGATTTCCAACGTGCATAGACTACAAACTCTGCTGTAAGCCCTACCTTTCTGTTAACTGCCTGTGTCTGTGTGCATGTGTAAGAAAGTGTGTGTCCTCACTGGCTGGCAGTAATGCACTAGAGTTTAGGCAGAGTGAATGATCACTCTGTTTATAGGGATTTGATTGCAACCCAGAAACCAGCCCACATTCTCCGTCTGTCAGCTGCCAGCGAGCAGCCTGGCGTCAACATTTTACTCCCTGAATTTCTGCCTTCCTTTCCCCTTTCGCTTCTCACTGCTTCTCTCTCCTTCTCTCTCCTTTCTCCTAATTCTGTTTCCCGCTACCCTCCCTTTCTCAACAAATTTATTTATTTGTACCCCCGCACCCTCATTCTTTCTGTATGCTCTGATTTCCCTGCACTGAAAAAAGTCTAACATTGCTGTTGTTCGTTTAATGTGTATTTTCTCGTTGAAATAGCTGAAAATTATTAGTTTTTTCATTTAAAGTAAACATTCTAGTTTATGTTTATGGTTGAATCCATTTTCATTATATGGATACAATATAAATTGGCAGCGGGACATTAAACTGAATTCATTCATTTGATCAGAGCATTTTTATTAGATCTGTTGAAATTCTCGAGAAGCCAAACTCACGACACGCGTTCGTCCAATCAGCTGCCGGTCAGGGGCGTGGCACATCAACCATGGATGTATGACATCGCGACACCGCGCTTCAGTCGTGTCGGGCATATGGATCTCTACCGTAAGGCTCACATCTGAATTATAAAATGTATGTCCTGGTAAATTCACCATGGGTACTGCATGATGTCTTAGGAGTTGTGCTACTATTCACAGCTCCATGATTTATCCTCTGATGACATCAATAGTCTTGTTTTGGGTGTTCAGCTGACGCAGACTGTTTCTCTTCATACATTTGAAACAGATGTTCAATTTTATCAATTTATTAAACAATAAATATAAATGTGTTCTAAAGGAAAGTGTTCTGAGTAGTCACTGATCAAAATGTATTAAAATCAGTTTTTTCAAATTTGATTTACTATACGTTTGAAATAATGACAACTGTTGATACATACACACATGATTATTCCATGTGGATTACCTGGGAATGACGAGGTCTGGATATCATAATTTAAATATTTGTTTAGTCAGAGCTCCCAGTCCCCCAGTATGTGGTAACAGAAGTTTATGAGACCAAATTAATTATCTGTGCCAGTTCCCACAGGACAAGAAAAACAAACGGCTCATCACAAATTTGTACAGAAGATTGAAATGTTAGTCCCCTCTGACCTGAAGCAATGCTGTGTGTCTGCAACTATGTATGTGTGTGTCACTCTGTGCGTCTCTTTTTGGCACAAATGTACGTATGTTGTGCGGAGGAACTTCTGGCCTCTATTGTAATTACTTTTGTCTAGTGCCGCGGTTCAACTTTCCTTTTTTGGAACTATTTCTGCACAATTACCGGATGTTGAGACAATTGTTAGTTATTCAACAGCAAAGCTTACTGGGTAGATACTCAAGAATGTCATCAATGTGTTTAAGGAAAGTAATAAAAGAATGCATTGAAATGCAGACACGCACACACACACACACACACACACACACACACTCACACACACAAAGTGGCCATCATCCACTCCTACTGAACCAGAAATAGGCATGCATCCCTTCTCTGCTGTCTCAACACAACATTGATATACGAGTTAGCTGTGATGTGTGAGGTTAAGTACAAAGACAGTTGATGCTGACGGCAGCTCATGGTGGGCGGGGAGGAGGGGGGTTGCAGGTAGGTAGCGAGGGAGAGGTTAGGAGAGTGGGTGTCCTCAATGATTCATACAAGCTTCTCCCAGAACCACTGCGGTACTCAACACCAGCAGTGGGATATGATAGCGTCTATTGATGTAAAGAGTTTGTCTCTTCTCCCATGTTGGAAAGATCAGAGTTATTGATTTGGCCAGAGAGCTCACTCAGAGTAGGTGTTCCAGATACCTGGCCTACCAGCTCATTTTATTTTAACGCAGCAACGCAGGACCATTAACTGTGACGGAGTGGTGCGATATCACAAAGAAAGTCTTTATCCCTCGGATTCATTGCTTCGTTTCTATTCATCTACATTGTTTCCCACCTCTGCTGGCCTTTCTTGCTCTTGTTCTCCCTGCTCCCTCCTTCCCAGGCCGCGTATAGTATGAGATAAAGAGTCGGTTACAGAGGGTAGGCTGGCAGGACCACTGTTTATGGACGTTTGAGCCCAGTCTCTGGGAAAGGTAATTTCACGCTTGCTGGTTCGGACTCCAGTCCCAACGTTGTCCCTGTGATTAATTAGGCTTTTTAAACGAACAAACCAGGAGCCAGGTGAAGATGTTAATTATCTCACCGTTATGCAGATAGAATATAGTCACAGCCCTGCAGCGTTAGTTAGCACGGACGTACCCATATGCATACATAAAGGCTGACATAGAACTTCTTGCACAGAAACATACACTCATATACAAATCAACATATAAAAGAGAGTGTGATGTCAGACATAGAGATAACACTCTTCAAATACTTGCCACAAGCAGCCTTATATCATTAGGCAATTAGAAGCGACACTGCACTGACTTCAACAATATCAGTAATGATCCAAACACACCACAGAGTGCAATATCTGAGCCATCCAAAGAAACAAACAAGCATACAAGCGTTCTTTTATAACAGGCTGGAAACCTGAATCATCCACTCACAGTCATCCTTATTATATAACATCAATAAGATATATCTGTCTGGGTTGTTGGACTTAATATAAAAAGGGAAAATGGATAATGTAGGATGCGTTGTAATTGTTTCTAGGAAAAGAGTGATGTTTTCTTCATTAGTTGTGTGCCGTTACAAATTTTTATTTTTACTAGTATTTGTTATATTTTGATTAACTTCTTTTTCTATAATGTATTTACAAACCAAGTCACACACATACAACTGGCAACTGAGCAAACACACCCACTGCTGAAGACTGGGTGATAAATCTCTGGAAAAAGTTAGTAAAGGACCTTCAGTTGGGATCGTTTGATCAAACTACTGTTTCCAGGGATGTTTCGTGTAGGGACGATGTGAGTCCCTACACAATGTGCAGTACAGCTGCCATCTTTGACAGCTAGCTACGGCAACACCACTTGGACAAATCATAGTTACCGTCTGACGCGATACGAAGCGCAAAATATATATAAACATAGGCCTATCTATATATTATATTTTCCTATTATTTTTTATGGGAAGTTGGTAGTTGTTTTAAGCCGCTACAGAGCTCCGCAACGCCGGTTACAGAGCTCCATCGTATTAGCGGCAGTTGGTAGTTTATGGGCTGAAATATGTGCCACCAGAAACTGAATTTTAATCATTTATATTTGAATTTGAATTGCTAAACTTGAATAATTGCATTGAAAAACTGAATTTGAATCACATAATTTGAAATTGTATTGTTTAATTTGAATCATTGCATTGAAAAACTGAATCTGAATAGTATAATTTGAAATTGAATTTATTTGTTTGGAACTGAAGTCCAATAAAATTTGATCCTCACTGAAAATTCAACTCTCTATATATCTTCACATTCAGTTCTCACAAATCAAATTCAGTTCTCAAAATTCAATTTCAAGTTACTGTGACAGACATCCGGGTAGTTGAAGGATGAAGAAAGAGCAATCAAGTGCAGATTGAAAGATAGAGTTCTGTGGCGCAGATACACAGGACTCCTCTTCGGCCAATCAGCACCTACGTTTTGGAGCACAGTACCTGCCATGAAACGAGGAAGAAGTGCTTACCTTGCCTTGACCCAGAGACTGGCGTGAGCTGCGTGACCACCATGGATTCGGCTGGGACAAATATGATAATGACAATTTAACATATATCTACAATCTAACAATCTTTTGTTAAACTGTTTTTAATGTTATAGCTATTTTGTAGAAACGTTTTGTTTCATCCGCTAGCATAAACAAATCATGTTTACAATTACATTAGACGACTAGCACATTAGCATTATTTCAGCTATCATTTTAGCAACGCAGCAACGAGCGCTGGAGCTAGTCTACAAACAGCAGTGCGTACAATAACGACACATTTTTTTACTGTCAGTGAATAGTAGCTCATAGTGAATTATGCTAGCGGATGAAACGAGTGAATGAATTTGAATTGTGAAAACTGAATGTGAAGATATATAGAGAGTTGAATTTTCAGTGATGATCAAATTTTATTGGTCTTCAGTTCCAAACAAATAAATTCAATTTCAAATTATACTATTCAGATCCTTTCAGGGGCTGTGGCAGTTGAGTTTAGGCCAGAAAAAGTCAGCGTCATTTAGCCACGACAGTTGGTTAACTTTAGAAAGTTAGTTAAGTTTAGAAAAAAAAGATCATGGTTTGGATTAAAACACTCCCGAGGAACAAACACACATTTCCTGGGTGAAAGTATTTAGTTTTCAAGTGGTGTTGCCGTAGCTAGCTGTTAAAGATGGCGGCCGTTCTGCACATGCGTGACTCACATCGTGTAGGGGACTCACATCGTGTCTTGACACGGTGGATTAAAAAAACATAATGGACTCTTCAGAAGATGTAATTCTCTTCACTCGAGCTTCTGCACGGGAAAGTCGCCGGACGACACAGTCTTCCAAACTCATTTGGCAATGGCTTGAATGTAACGGACGTTTATTAATATCAAAAATGTACGCAATATTGGACAACAAATTCAATGATAGTGATTACAAATAAGAAAAACCCAAGATATCATAAACAAGAGTTAAACCACAGGTGTTGTAAAGACGAATTAAACTGGATTTACACAAGTATTGACTAACTGTCAAATTACTTACACTGCCCCCAAATGGCTGGAAGAAACAAAGTGAATGATCAACATTAAAGGTTCCCTGTGGAGTTATTGACCTCTATAGTGCTACGGAGCTGTTTAAGTGGGTCCCCCATTGGTTTCACATTATTCCACTAATCTGCAGGTGGACTATGACATGCCAAGAAAAGCTGCAATGCGCCAGCTATGGTGCTGTGTTTTGTTCCCGACTGCAACAACAAAGTGCTTTGAATTCTGACTGGATTCTCCTCCATAACAACAGGGGCCGAGGCTCATGGGAATTGTAGTATTTAGACCTTATCCAACATGCCAAACTGATGGAAAGAAAACACGATTTTGGATCATTATTCTTTATCCAAAATCCCACGACGCAATGTGTCACATTTTACAGATTGGGAAATTTGTGCAAAAAGTATCGTCTATTACATAGGGAGTAGTAAAAATGAGCTAATGAGGGAGTGATTTTGAACACAGCCAAAATGTAACCTATATTCCTGGAGCTCAAGTTAACTCAAAACTTTAATTATTCACTTAAGAGATATTCTCTCAGCACTAGTTTTATCACAGTAGGTGCCCGTTTTGTTATTACAAAAAGTTTTAAGATTAAACTGATGAAAGTACAGTATTTATAACTTCTTTTTCTCACTTTGACTAAGACTATCACATGGGACTAAAATTTTAATCAATGCACCAAAACTTAAAGAATTGAGTGCAGCTTTAATGAGCAGGTTCTCTGATCTGCTCTCAATCATTCTCACTGTGCACCTCTGAGAAAAACAAGTGTAGGTCTTTTTTAGCAAAGCGGAAAGTTTATCACTACATTTTCTCTAGATGAACAAAAAAACAAAATCCTTTTTAGTGGGTTTAATTAACAAACAACATGTTTAATGCTGTTGATCCAGCCACACAGAGAGTGACCTTTCAAGACGAGTCCAGCTGACGCTGGTGTGTTGTTTGGAGTGTGACTCTGCCTCGCTCAGTGTGAACTAGCAGCAAGCAGACATCAGACAGCCTATTAAAGACTCAATTAGACTGCCTGCGTATTGGATTCCTGTGGCTATCTGTCCTATTGAAATACCATTACAGGGAGACAGAGGAGGGAAACGAGAGATAAAGAGCAGAAGATAGAGGCAAACACGCAGAGGCAAAGAGAGAAAGAGACAGAGAGAGAGAGAGAGAGAGAGAGAGAGAGAGAGAGAGAGAGAGAGAGAGATGGATAAAGACACAGGGGGGAGGCTGAATGAAGCGCCTCTGGCATCAAAGAATGATTAGAGCTTGGCCAACATAATGTGATCTCACACACAGAAGTTATGGCCTCGGTTTTTCTCATGTCGCAGTACAAAAGCTGACATTACAGATAGCTGGGTGGTAATCCAGTAATGCACTGTAAGAACGATACAGTCTTCCAATTCAATAAAAGCCTCACTGATGTATTTTGATGACTTATAACAAATGACTTTTATGAGAAAAAGCTTGAACATGTGCAGTACATTCTGTCAAAGTGAAAAACTACAGAATTTAACAATTAACAATAATAGGAATATGTGTTTTCAGAGCTCCTTTTTTTGCAAAGTTGAGGTGTCTGTCTTTGTCACTCCTCTCTGCTTTTCTCTCGCTCACTTTGTTTCTATTTTTGACGCCAAATTAGCAGCTGTCTCTCATTCGTTCCCAACTCCCAACTTTGTCGAGAACTGCAAAGTACATTCCCCTGTGGACCTTTTCTCGTTTTCTTGTTGTACAACACAGAAATGTCAAAGTGAAAATAAATACTATTTGATTAAAGTAAGTGCAAATATAAAACACAAAATAATTAGTTGCATACATTTTTACTCCATTCATGGCAATATTTAGTTGTTACGTTGACGCTGCAAGTGATTTTTAAATTTTTTTTAAATCCTGCAGCAAATTTTGGTTTAGACTGAGGCCAGGACTTTTACTTGACCACTCCAGGACATTTACATTCTTGCTTCCATGTAATTCCTGCGTAGTTTTTGACTTTATGTTTTTGAGCGTTTATTCTTGATGGCTTCTCCTTGAGCCGCTGTGGCTTGGATTGCAATTGTATGTCAATTTGGGCAAAATAATCTGCAGAATGATTAAAAGTTTAGGTAACACTTTACTTTAAGGTATCTACATAAGAGTGACATGACACTGTCATGACACATGAACCATAACCCTAACTCTAACTCTAACCCTAACCTTAACGTGTCATGACAAAAACCGAATAACACTTAATGACGGAAGTGTTATGTCATAAACGTTTATGACTTGTTTATAATGTTTATGACACGTTCATGACAGTGTCATGTCACTCTTATGTAGATACCTTCAAGTAAAGTGTAACCAAAGTTTATGTCTTGCTGATAAATCCTCTTCTGCACAGTTCTATTGCAGGCAGCAGTAGGTTTTCCCTTTATTTTGCTGTATTCTTTTGTGGTTGCAGAGAAAGAATCCTCACAGCATGATGCTACCACCACCACCAAGTTGTTTGTCTGTGCCATCATAAGAGATCAAATTTGGTTTCCGATGGCTTCGTTTCCATTACGCAATCTTCTTCAACAATGGTTACAATAATAAACACGGTTAGTTTAAGTAACTGAAGCGATCGTGGTCATGCTTTAAAAACAATCTGTGTTTTGTTAACCATCCATTCACCCCAACCTCCTTCCTATGTGGACTCTGTCGCCCTATAATGTCATCTGACTTTGGTGAAAAAACTTTTTCTGTCGTTCCTCTTTGGAAGTTCTTGAGTCTTGCTGTTTAGCTTATACTAAGTATGAAGTTTAGCATTAGTTAGTTTTAGAAAGATGTTCATTCTATACAATTGAAAATCAACCTCTCCTTCTATACATGGCCCCTGGGTGGATGAGGTGATAGTTAGTTGGACGTTGGAAAAGCTTAAATGCACTACACAGGGCGGTTAATATATGTATGTATGTAAGTATGGCAGCCATTCCTGGAATATCATAAAAATATCTCTACTACAAGAAATCTATTGCTTTAAACATGACAACTTTGTAAAATCATTGTAGGATCCCGTTTTTTGTGCTTTTACTTTATTATTGGAATGTCCAGACGATTATACAGTAGATTGCTCTCAGACATTAGACATAATTTTTTTCCATTGGGTTAGTTTTTTTTCTCGTTGAGTTAAATGTATATATGTTTGAAAACACTATAAAATGTTGAATACATTTTATATTCATGCAGGTTTTCATTGTGGGCATTATGACCTGATACTTTTTTACTAAAATTTTATGTTTACGTGTGTTAATTAAGGAGGATTAGCTCCCTCAAAGAGCAGAACCCTTTCAACCAAATGTAACTTTCCACCATTTTATATAAATGTTAAGGTTCTGGACATAAGTGTAAATGCATGGCCGGCCCAAGACTTTTGGAGGCCCTAAGGGACTGTTCTTTATTTAATTAAGGGGCCACCAGAGGAGTTTGACCCACCCCTCGTCAGTAATAATTTTCCTATGACCCTCCAAAATGATCTGAAAAAGAGGAATGACCCTCCCCTTGCGTGCAAGTTTGCACTTAGCAAAGAAGTACAGATACAATTAGATTTTTACAGCCATGATGTAAAGGAGTTAACCTCTGCATTCTCATCTTACACATTACACTCCTCTGTTATGGTGTGGTGGCCATTTCAGTAGATTTACTCACTAACATTGTTGTGGAAACACAATAAGCATGGAAACTAGATGCACACTTCATGTATTACTGCATTACTTCAAATACTAAGTTACTCCTCTAGTAAACTAGTATTCATATGAAATAGAACAATAAAACATTGAGACCATTCAGCAAAGGACGCTGGGATATAGGCTAACCAATTCAACGCTGGTTGCTATGGACTCGTCACTATCGTCATTGTATATTTTAGCACATAGGTAAAGCTGCCGAAGCTGAACATTATATTCCATCGTCAGACCATCTGCTAGGGGGCCGAGACTGAGAGCTACATGGATAAATATGCACCAAACAAGCCACTTTGAAATTTTGCTCTTTTCATGAATAAAAAAGTTGGGTGATCCCCCCACCCACACTAAAAAATGTTGGATGACCCTCCCCTCAGCATAAAATAAAAAGACATGACCCTCCCCTATTTTCCTCCGGTGGTCCATTCCATAAATACCGAACAGTCCCTAAGCAGGATTTGGTTTGGGGACTCTCCACATTGTAACGTGTTGCCACTGCACTTGGCACTAAACCAACTTGTGTATTGTAAATATTAGTTTAAGCACTCATAATGTACAAATAAGTATTTAAAGACTAATGTGAGACCAATTAGCAACAACACTATCTTTAAATAGACTGGCTCTGTTATAAGCTCAACTGTGAGACATTTCAAGTGTCTCACAGTTGGGGGCCCTCTGGTAGCCACAGGGCCCTAAGCAGCCGCTTAGTTTGCTTATGCGTCGGGCTGGCTCTTAAAGTGTCTCTGACTGAAGTAACATTAACTGTAATGGCCAGGGTGTTTGTGAGTCTCTGGCACGCTTTCTGGCACACTAGCCAAAATAACTACTATTGGCCTTACTGTACTCTAAGGGCTAGTGCCTTGGACATTTTCCTCTATCCTTCCCTTGACTGTAGGGGTGGAACGGTACATGTATTTGTATTTAACCGAAACGGTACGGGCGTGACATGAATTTACACGGAGAATACATGGTATAAAAATACATAAAACTTGCGTGCAAATGAATTAATGTAATGCGGAACTACTGTTAGATACGCGTTTCTTTAGGGACACCTAATCTGTAGCCCCGTGGCGACCCACAACAGTTAGAAAGTGATGGATAAGATGAGGACTGTGTCGGCGTTGTTCAGCAGTCGGGTATGTGAGTGGAAATACATCTAACATGCTAACGCATATCCGACGCCATCACCCAGATGTGCCAATCACTGGAACGAGACAAAAAAACTGTCCGACTTCTCCTCCCTTCTCGTGCTACGGAAAGCTATCCCACGGTGACTGCTCATTTTATTGACTGAGTGGGAAATGAAAGCATCAGTGTAACAGACTCGGCCCCTTTATGAGCAGCACACAAGCAGAGAAGGTCATGGCCAGTTGGCAAAGGTATGCCTGTCCCACTTAATAGTAAAAAGACTTTTGTGTGGGGGAATGGTTTAGTTTGTTATTATTCTACGTAATTTGCACTTTCATAAATAAGAGATGCTGTATTTTTAGTTTTATAGCTGATTGTCTTATTTTGTTTACAAGTTACAGATGGAGTCTGGAGATGATGTGGGGTACTTATTGTTTACTGTTTACATCTTACTTTACATACTTCAGGCTGTTGCAGCTAGCTCAGGGGAGAGACTGTATGACACTAGGTGGTACAGCCTGAGACATGCACAATAAAAAAACATTGCCTTCTGCATTTTTGTTTTGCTTTTCCCTCCATTGTACTGAACCGAACCGTGATGTCTGAACGGAGGTGTGAACCGAACCATGACTTCTGTGTACCGTTCCACCCCTACTTGACTGGTACTTTTCACTTACCGTGTCTCTGATCTTTTTGGTTCTTTTGACCTTACGATATAGTTTTTGGCAGGAAATGTACTAACTAATTGCATGTTGCCCCCTCCTGACACAGGTGTACTTAGCTTAAACTCAACTGTTAGTTTTACTTTCAATCTTCATTTAGCTTATTATACGGCCTCTAAAAAAACAACTGGCAGCTGTACCAGTAATGATTAAGGTTTGTCACAGTAATGGCAGTAAATACTTATTCAATCATTTATTTCCTGTTTAATAATTGTAATCTTCCCTGTTGATCAGTTTCAAAGAAGAATAAAACATGAAAAAGTTCAACACAGTACAGTTCTTCAGGACTCAACCTTTTTGCTCTCCCTCTCATGCCGCTCTCCTCCCCTCCTGCCCCCTTGCATTACCACATTAAGGCTTCCTAGTTCCTATAGCAACCCATCCTCATCTCTCTATCACGGTGTATATACATAGCCAGTCTCCGGGGTATTCGTTCTCCAGCTCAGCAAAGATATTAGCAATTATGTGCTTGTTAGGAGTGAGCCGGAGATAAGAAAGATGTGTCTTGTGTCTGATTACTTTTGCTCTGTGTTCCTGGGAGAAGCCGGGGAGTCCTCGGGGGGACAGTGCCAAACCCCCTCTGCTAATCTAACCGGCCCCTGGTGGAAATATTCCACTTTTGCTTGTATTGGATCATTCATGCATGACACATTGAGTAAATGGGAATGTGGGAGAGCTCTTATGTGAGGTAATAGTTGCAACATTAGGCAGCCCCAGTCCTCTTAATGTTGTTTTCCCCTCTCTTTGGACAGTTTGAACAGGCACTTATGGGCATGGATACCTCCCATGCTTCATTGTGTGGAAAAATGCTTGACCAGATAAGAGTTTTGGTGCAAATCAGTGCTCAGTGTGGGTAAGGGGTTTGGGATTTTGATAAAAATGTCAAGGTCAGAACCTCACAATGCTCACAATAATCTCACACACACACACACACACACGCACATAAACCATCAGCTGTGCTATGTGTTGATGAGACAGGAGCATGAGGACTGTATGTGCATCCCTAATGTAATTCTATCCCACCAGATGGCCTGGGTTCTTGCAAAAAACACAGTTTTTTTTTTCTAACTCTTCCCCCATCTTCGCTCATCCTCTCCCTCATCCCTCCTCCTCCTGCACTTCTCTTTCTCTCTTCCGCTCCATCCTTCACATCCTTTTTTTTTCCTTTTCACCCTTAGATGTGATTTTCCACCTATATTAAACCTGTGGCTTCACCTCTTGTTTTCATTCCTCTTTGTCGGTCTTCTTCAGAACCCATTTTTCAGTTTGTCCCCTCTCTCTTTCACTTCCTCTCTCTTCCCCATCATGTGGACTTAAACAGGACTCATTATCATCAATCAATGGCTGAAGTCCTTACACAGCAACTCTCCAGTCAAGTATTCTGCAATGCCGATCCTCTCACACACACACACACACACACACACACACACACACACATAGAAAAGCCTGCTGAAGCCACAGCTCCGTGGCTATCTTTGCGGCTGTCTGATCAGTCAGATAGAGAGTGTGTCAGACATTAGGCTGACATGTTTCCTATATGCTCAGAGCTTTCCTCCAGAGGCATGGCAATCACAAACGCTTATTTGATTGAATTGATGCTGCGGGCTTATAGCACAGGGCTGGCTGACTGATGGCCAGGCTGATTATAATGCACTGCAGCATGTGTCAAACATGCCAACCAAAGATACTGTACGCCCCCCTTTTCCACTTTACCTGCTGCCCTTGAGCAAACACCCACGTCAGAACTCATCTTCAGAGAGCCGTGCAGGAGAATTGACTGTTGGGGTGTTTTCTGTTCCCCGCCTCGTCATCGAAAAGCACCATTAGGGTTGTAGCGTCAAGGGTACAGTGAAGGAGGTTTTTGTTTTGGAGCGCAGCCATGCAGCAGAGTATTCAGGGGAGCTGGGGATTTGAATCGCATTACATTATAGAGCACAGCAAGGCAGGTGATAAACCTAGGTTTTCCTCTTTTGTTGTTCCTCATTTTTTGTGCCTGAGCATTATGACTCCAAAATGTGTTTTGGTGGCATTAAAAAAGGAGACTCCAGTGTGTTTTTTTTCTCTTTTATTTAGCTCAGGAGGTTTTCAAAATAAATGTGGTGATGTCATGTTAAGTCTTGAGTGTGAGCTCCTTTCCTCTATACCCCCACCAAATGTATTCTTACTGAGCTATGCACAAGTGCTGATTTATTCTAGTGTTTTCAGTTTCCACCAGCAAAATATATAGTGTAAATGAAAGAAATCAGATGTAAATTGTCTGCAGATTTCATATCTTTAAAAAAAATGAAGCTTCTATCGTCAGACTGTCATTCAAAGTTAAATGCCCTTTTCTCCTAAAACGGTAATGTTTGTCATAGTCGGGAGATGTTATTCCACACCTGGCTCTCGTCGCCTTTACGTAATTTCCCCTCAGTTTTTCATTTCTATTTCATTTTTTAAATGAGCACCTAGAAAACAACAACAGTTCATTCAACAGGAGCAGAGAGGTGAACACAAAATGTTTTAAGATCAGCTGTAAAAGCTTGGCACAACACTTGCTCTGTGAATCAGATTTATTGTTCAACATTTAATATCCTAGTAATCTACACCTTCATCAGACCTTCTATTCACCTCTTCTCATTCTCTTTAGTTGGTTTTATTTGCCTCCAGTTGTTTCCTGGGAGATTTGAGCTCATTTCATACACTGTGCACAACCAGCAGACACTCATCATTGTGTAAGACACTCAACTTACACATTATTGATGAAATATACACTCTGTTGAGCAACCCAGTCTACTACAAAATACGTTTATGTACTAATAATTTGCTTTGCCAAATACATCTGGGAAAATGAAAGTCCTGCCTGGATTATGAATACTAGCAAAAAAAAATTCAGTCCAGGATGTGTGACATTGTTATACTGCAGAGAAGTCACAGGATGGAGGTTGGGGTGGTTGGTTGGATGCATCTTGTGACCCACCCGTGATTACATTAAAAAAAACTTGATTACGGTTAGGGAAAGATCATCTTTTGGTTAAAAGTTTTAAAAAAATTAAAGCTGCACTAATCTTTTTTTTTTTTACATTTTTATTAAAGGAAATATGCTTGTTAGTTTTCCAGCCAGGAGGATGAGAAGATTGATACCACTCTTCATGTTTGTCTGTTAAATATGAAGATGGAACCAGGAGATGGTTAACTTAGCTTAGTAACTGAGCATAAAGACTGGAAACACGGGAAAAGTTAGATTGGCTCTGTTCAAAGATTAAAAACGAGAGACAAAACTCCATCTACCACCACTTCTAAAGCTCACTGAATAATAAGTCATATATCATTTGTTTAATCTGTACAAAGTTGGAAGAGTAAAAATGACAAGTTATGTTTTTTCTGATGCTAATTAGTTGTATACGAACATTTTTCGAAGACAGGGTTGGCTCTCACCTATAAACAAGAGATACAGCTAAAGACATGATACATCAGTGCCAGATTACATTACAGTATCACATATACATCAACATATGCATCACCTGTGAACCTGTGCATGCAGGCGCACATACAAAGCAGTGAATAAAGCCAATCAGTGGAGTTTGTCATGGCTGACAGTGAAGTAGAGCCAGTCTCCCTGAGGCCAGATGAAAAAATATGAGATGTATATGATGTACACTCAAAGTTCACTTCAAAATCCCCCTCTCTTGCTGTCACTTCACATGACTCATACCATCTCTCTCTTTTTCTCAGACACACCTTTACACACACACACACACACACACACACACACACACACACACCTGTTCCTGAGGTAGAAAGAGGTTCTGACTAGCCACAGAGGAATCTATTGTATTTCCTGCACATCTTTCGTACTGTACCTGGAGACGCTCCCACATGCCTGAGCCTTTTTAATATTCTCTTTCCTGCCCGCCTGTCCTCTCTCACTGCCTCTCTCCATCGCCTTTATTTTATCTAATATAATAGGATAATCGTGTCAGTGACCCTGACTGCTCAAAGCCCTCAGGCGGTTATGAAGATGAAACAAAGTGGTTTACATAATTCTGTTGACCTGTCAACTTTGTGTGTGTGTGTGTGTGTGTGTGTGTGTGTGTGTGTGTGTGTGTGTGTGTGTGTGTGTGTGTGTGGATTACACATACCTGTATTTGCTTTTTAATGGCATATAATGTGTGACCTTGTGTCAAGGAGTTATCAGCATTTCCCCAGTTAAGCCAACATATCTGAATACAAAATAGGTCTGTTGGACTTGGGAATACAAGCACAGAATTTCTCCCCCCCACACACACATACACACACATACACACTCTCTCACTCTGTCCCCCCTGTTTCCCTCTACGGGTCTCTCTCTAATGGTTTGTGTGAGAATTAGCAAGGTTGTTTTTCAGCGCTGCATAGTTGCAGGCTATTATAGAAGCAATACCACCCAGGGGATGTAGGCATTATGAGTGTTGGAACAGCTAAGAGCCAAAGAACAGATGAGTTCTCCCCTGGCTGTGTCTATATCCATGCTTGATGCTGCTCCTGTGGGCATTCAGCCTCCAAAAACACACATACTGTATAAGGCTATTCTAAGATTTGCCCTATTCTTCCACCCTGCACCTCCAAGACTAATGCTGTTTAATAAATCCGTTGGCTTGGTCATATGTGTGTGTGTTTTTTTTAACTGGAGAACGGCCATCTGAGTGCCCCCCCCCCCCCGTGTTTTAGTTATATTGATTATGACGTGGGCTCACAATTCCAATAGTCCCGCACATTTTTGAATTAGGCTGTTTTGATAAAACACGAAGAAAACATGACAGACTTTGAGATATCCCATTCTGAGATTTCTGCCCTCACATCAATACTACAGTCTCCAAAAGAACTGACGCTAAACCAAAAACGCTGCAAAAAACAAACACAATGTTTTCAACAGAGCAGACAAACTTATGAATAAATGGTTTGTGGTTCATTGCATTAACTACCTGTCGATGATATTGTAAAATAAGCAAACAATCAAAGTGTATTTTGCCGTAGTTTGAATGCACAGTATTTTTAACCCTCACATGACCAACTCTATATATAATATTATTATATTATTAAACAGGCCAAGATTTACCTACTGCATTTGACACAAATCCAAGGTAAAAATTATCTAGACAGCACTAGAAGTAAGAGAGCAGTGTAATTTTATTGTATATAATTTCAGTGAGCCGACCTTTATACTGGACTGTGATTGTTGGCCTTTTTTGGTTGATTCACTAGAAAGCAGCAAGGACTAATTCGATTGTCAAGTCTACCCACCCTTTAAATGATCCACGGTTTACCACCCACAGCTTCAAATACCATGCAGAAATAAGCAATGCACCAACACCTCCTCATGTTACCATATTTTGTCATGTTTCATTTGTTTGCTCTTAGCATCAAATACTAGCCTGACAAGCCAAACCCACATCAAGATGTTGGGTCTGAGAACTCACCATTGGCAGGGCTCAATCCGAGGGGTGGGATAAACGGTTGTCTGTCAAATTCCCTCTGCACGCAATAGGATAGCGCTACAACCAACCAGAGCAACGAAGAAGGTAGCGGAGCTAGTTGATAGATTAAACTTTTACCGTATCCGGTCGGCAAAACTCCAAACACATCTTCCTTTTTTAAGAATGACTTGCCGTGCCGTTCTTTGTTCTTTTCTCAAAGAAAAGCTTAACTCCAAGTCTTCCAGAGTCGCGGCCAAAGCCAATTCGAAAGACCGCTGTTTGCCAGCAGCAACAGCCATAAGCCCGCCCACCGACTCTATACACGATGTGATTGGCCAGTCCAGAGTTTGGTTTTTCCAGCTCGCAAGCCAACGGAGAGTTGCTAGACCCCCTGGCTGCAAATTACATTTGCTGCCGCTAGGGTGCATCTAGATTTCTAGGCTAATCAAATACAAATGACAGCTGTAAACAACTGGCTCTCCACCCCCAACCCCTCTCTCTATCTCTCTATCTCTCTCTCTCTCTCTCTCTCTCGCTCTCTCTCTCTCTCTCTGTAGGTTATGAACTGGAGAGGGTATAATTTATCATGAACATGACAAATTACTTTTGGTGGTGTTGAGGAGTGGATTGGTGGGCTGTGTGTGTGTGTGTGTGTGTGTGTGTGTGTGTGTGTGTGTGTGTGTGTGTGTGTGTGTGTGTGTGTGTGTGTGTGTGTGTGTGGAGGAAAGGGGGCGGGGGGTTGTGGCACAGGGCCTATAAAATGACATGCAGCATCTTGGCTCTGCAAGGTGGAAGTTGGGAACAGATTTGAATTATTGCTTTGTTCTTGACGTGCTGGTGTGTTAAGAACCACTCTAACCACATGCGGTCACAGATCACAATCAGCCCTTATACTGTACAACCGTGTGTGGTGTGTGTGTGTATGTGTGTGTGTGTGTGTGTGTGTGTGTGTGTGTGTGTGTGTGTGTGTGTGTGTGTGTGTGTGTGTGTGTGTGTGCGCGCACGCACGCACGTGTGCGTGTGCGTGTGCGTGTCCATTTGTGTTTAATAGCCTACCTGAATATTGTGTGATTTACATGTGATTTGCTCTAAGTGCTTATTATGCATTACTGTGTTTACAACATAGAAATAGAACAAAAGTAGAATGGATATTTGCCGTGGTCATTTGACTAGTTCAAGAGAAAATGGCAATTGTTATTATGGTGACAACACATGTCAGTGGGGCCGTAAAGTGCGTCACAGTCACAGTGTGTTTTCCCTTTGTCTGTCTCTTGCTGAAGCAATTCAATTTAGCAATCCTCAATTCCTGTCTAGCAGCAAGGCAACGGACATAGGGCACAGAAGACACCTCCCATGCTTCGTACTTCTCTACTGCATTTGTCGCAGCACCTCAGTGAGTCTGGGACTTTCCACAAGTCGGTTTATATGGAAGTTATTGCAGAGGTTAGCCCACTACAACAGTCACAGTACTTTACAGGTATACATAAAAATGGCCGCTCTCACCATCCAGTTATGTTGATTTGAATGGCAATGTCCATTCTATTTTCATTTTATTTCTATGGTTTATATGTTTTATTACAGTAATAACCATGTATCTCCAACCTTTGTGACTTAGTTTTCAGATAAACTGTGGGATGAAGTGTTCCTTCATGGGTTGAGAAAATTCCCATACTTCTAAACAATGTCGGCTAGTATAGCCTCAAGCGGAGATGAGAAGTGGGCTACTGAGGTCTGGTAAGCTCAGTACTTAACTCCAAACCCCCAGATTTCTTTTTCTTTTTCAAACTTAAAGTCTTCAACCCCAACCGACGCTACTTCACACAACTTTTCACATACGCAGTAGTACTCCCCAAGACCTGTGAACAGACTTTTATGTGTAAAATCAGCAGACTTCCTCTATAAGCTGAATAATCCATAAAGAAAATCACAGAATTAACGCAAAAATGTGTTCACAACAAAAATGTACTGCATGTGTTTAATAGATATGTATGTACTTACATGTGCACGGTTGTGCCTGTTTGTTTTAAGTTTTCATGCAGATGTTTATCACCTCTTCTCACCCATCATGTGCTGATCTTTCCCCAACAACGGGTGTGTTTTTGTTTTGCAGATGTCGCTTTCCATACGGGTATGTTGAGCTCCATAACAACCAGGAGTCAGTTAGCAGACACTGGCTCTTTTCCCTGCCAAAGTAAGCAGTGCTGACCAGATAGGAACAGAACAACAGAGGCCGAGCCAAAAGGATAATAGGGGCTCTGTGATGATACACAACAACTGGCTTTCATCACCCAGTCAGTCATGCTTTTTGTAATGGGAGTTAGATAAGACATTTTCCACCAACAAATCCCCCAGACAAAGAAGAACAATTATATATGATTATGCCAGGAGAACATTTATCTTGCTGTAAAACAGACAGTGACATAAACACAACGTTTAGGTTCTTGTTTTGAGGTCTAATAGAGATTTGCATGCTCGTTCAGTTTGTTGTGTCACAACCATAGACTATAAAAATAGTGGACACAGCATCCGTGACGTTACCCATTGGACTGCCGTTTTGAAGCCTCGAGTTTTGCAATACTGGCAACGCTATCTTGTTTTTTGCAAACGGATGTGACGATTTTCAACCCTTCTGAAGAGAGTCATCCAGCAGAGGTTTACCAGTGGATATACACGGACCTCCGGGTACTGCCACCATTCATCTGTAAAATCGGCAAACTTTCCCTTTTACCAAGTTACCAGCTAACACTAGCGTTAGCTAGCTAGCTTGGTTGGCATAACGCTAAACACTTTTTAGGCGACCAAATGTTCCAATTAACTTTAATGAAGTGAAACACAAAGTGAGAGGGTCAAAGTTTAAAGTTTAATACCAAAACATGAACAACACCCAAAAACAAGTTTGCTGCTATGTTAATGTACACAGTACCATCGATATGCGTTGCTAAGCCTCTGTCATGATCGACAGGTTGGTGTGTAGCCACGCCCCTAAAGCATCCCCTGCTTTTATCGTCAATTTTAAAATAAGTAGGAACATAATTCACAAAATGAACATCATGCTATATTAAAGAAGACTTGAAACTAGCGATGGAGACCATAAACACGTTATGAAAATGTTTATTTAGGTAATAAATCGAGTGAGAAGTAGGGTCATTTTCTCATTTTCTCAGACTTCTACAGAAACTGACTTCTTTTTGCAACCAGTGGAGTCGCCCCCTGCTGGAAATTAAATAGAATGCAGGTTTAAGGCACTTCTGCATTGGCTTCACTTTTCAGGCACTAAAGCTTCATTCATTATTTTTACAGTCTATGGTCACACCCAGCTCAAGTTGCAAAGAGGGGAGTTTAAACTTTTGATCTTAGGGTAACCATTCATACCAGCTGTTCAGTGTGCAGGACTCTTCGTGCATATTGACGAGTGGTGGTGATGGCGCAGTGGATATGACACATACCTTTGGTGTGGGAGATCTGGGTTCAATTCCAACTGCAATACATCAACCAGTGTGTCCCTGAGCAAGACACTTAACCCATAGATGCTCCAGAAGCGTGTTACCTCTGACATATATAGCAATTGTAAGTCGCTTTGGATAAAAGCGTCAGCTAAATGACATGTAATGTTGTGTTTGGCACTGATTGTGTGGAGCAAGAGTTAGACAGTACAGTATACCAGCCAAGAAAATGGAAGATGCTTTCAGTGTTGATTTTTGGAAAAACAGCTGCAATATTGCATTACCTCTATTTCCAGGGGCATTAGAGTATTTCAATGTTGTCTGTATTTTTGAGCTCCAGTTGAGATAAGAATCAATGATGGTACCAAGATAACAACAATATTGGACCACTTCTATGATAACTGCATTGATTTGTACATGAGTTGGATCACCATATTTTTTGATAATTTCCTTAGTTTTATTAGAGAAACAGTGCCAGTTTACAATACAATGTTTGTGTATGCACAAGGGTCTGCCACTCCAGACAGACAGTTCCACATACCGTACAAACAGAACAAAAGAAAAGTTTGAAGATGAGGAAGATTTCACCCAAGTTTAAAAAAAAAAATCACAATTTGAGCCATTGGGTCCAAAAAGGTTTTAAAGACCCACAATGAACTTTATCCGTTTGTTATTTTTGTGCAGGGAACCAGCTGGTTCAGCCAGAGAAGGAGTTTGATGCACATGTATTACTCAAACATTTGTAAGCCTGAAAAACTTTTTCGGGAGTGATCATTTGTAAACAAGTTAACAATTTGTCCAGATTATCTAAACCACTCCATTTTGCACATTAAAAAAACTGTGAGCACACACAACTACAGTAACAATGATTGGTAAAATGTAAACCAGGAAGTTGTTTAGAACAGAGAGTTAAGGTAATTTTATCATTTGTTTATTTTTTTTTAGCCACATCGTTGTGTTCCCAGATCCCTTTTTTTACTTGGTGTGTACATTGTGTCTTATTTACACGTTTGCTCAGTCATTAGTGCACAGTGTAAACAGACACTGCAGGGAATGTACTGGATATGAATGGAGAGAGAGCAGAGTTAACTGGAACATGAACACTCCCATACAGTCACAAACAACTCCAGCTACAAATAAATTGCTCTGTCTCACACACACACGCACACGTACACACACACACACACGCACACGCGCGCGCGCGCGCACACACACACACAGACACACACACACACACACACACACACACACACACACGCACAAAAGGTATAAGAAACAATGTATGGAGCCAAAACCCATCAGCACCAGTCGCTTTATCACACAGGCAGGAAAAAAAACTCCAGCAGGAGGACAGGGAGAGCGGAGGAGGATCGATATTCCAATACTCCCCTGTCTGCTCCACTGGCCCCCGACGTTATCCCACATCATCACAGCGGACACAGAAAAGACAAATGACTCCCATGTCGGGAACATGGGACTGGTTGAGGGGAGGGTGTGATGCAGGGTAGTTGTGGGCTGATGGGTCACAAGATGTACTGTACATCCCTAACACCTGCACTGCCACTGACGATGTCTTCCCAGACATGGAGGCGCGAGTGTGTCTGCAAAAATCTAAGTGACAGGAAAGAGCCTGGGTGTGCTAAAGTAATTGGGAAGAAGATTGCCTGCGAGATGCAACTAAAAGTATATGACCCAGAAATGAGAAGACAAATAGACAAACAGAATATACTGCATGTCTTTATCAGCTGTGCACCAACGTACATACTGCGCAAATTGCACTGCCTGCCACAAAACCCTCAAGGGATGCGCATATATACATGCAGACATACTTAGACACACTCATACACACCCAGAGCCAGATCTCTTCCCTGCGGTAGGTAGATGGATATAGATAGTTCAGGTAGGTAAGACAAGTTAGGGGCCTGTATGTGACAGTTCACAGAGTGACAGACTGGTTGCGAAGAAAAGGTGCAGGATTGAGGGAAGATGGATGAAGGGGAGAAACACTCCCTTTGTACCACAAAGAGCCCTCTGTTGTTTTTGATCTGCTTTGACATCAAAGTGCAAAAGTCTGTTTTTATTCCTGGCAGAACTCCCTCTGTTGCCTTATCACACATCTCATTTGTGGGGCTCCAGACAAACAGACAGCCGCACAGGGTTGAGGGCCCTGTTAGATTGAGGTTTGACAAATTAGATTTCGCAGTGATTGATGCTAAATCAACAGCTGAAACAAAGTCGAGTAAGGAGGGTGGGCTGAGAGAGAGAGAGGACATAATGATGTGAAGAGGAAGGAAGGACAGAACTAAAAGAAATAAAACAGAATAGACTGAGAGAGAAAAAGAAAGAAAATGTCTCACAATATTTATTTACATCATCCATTTCACAAGAACTCAGCCAGGCAGAATGACACCCATATTTATTGACAATGTCAGATTGCTGTTGTAATTTGTGGGCCAGGACTCAGGGGCGTTATGACTGCAACTTGAAATTAGATTTATTGAAGCTTGTGTGTGTGTGTGTGTGTGTGTGTGTGTGTGTGTGTGTGTGTGTGTGTGTGTGTGTGTGTGTGTGTGTGTGTGTGTAATTAGAAGTTATTGAAATGTGGGGTCCCTGTAGCCCAACTATTACAGCTTAATCAATATTAATCAAAAACACAACTGAAAGAGCAACAAATAAAGAATTCAACGAAAAAGAGAGACAGAAAGTTGGAGTGAAAGTGAGAAAGATGCGGAGAAAGGAGAGATAGTCGACAGCATTATAAAATGGTGAAGACGGAATAAGTAAGTAAGTAAGTAATTAAAATGTATTTATACAGCACTTTTCACAGACAGGGTCAAAAAGTGCTTTACAATGTGCATAGACGATAAAAACATTGTAAAAATAGTCAGTAGAATAAACTACAAATACAACAGATACAATTATCAATAAATAAAAGACATAGGCTACCCAAAAGCTAGCCTGAACAAGTGAGTCTTCACTTGTCCCTTAAAACAGTCCACATTCTCAGCAAACCTAATGCTGGTTGACAGAGCATTCCAGAGTCTGGGTGCCATAGCAGCAAAGGCTCTATCCCCACGTCTTCAGACGAGTGTGTGGCGTGGATAACAGATTTTGATTGACAGACCTGAGAGACCGGGAGGGGGTGTGTAGGTGAATTATGTTGGCAAGATAATCAGGGGTGTCTGACCGTGTAGAGCCCTATAGGTTATGGTGAGAATTTTGAATTGGATCCTGTAGGTTACAGGAAGCCGGTGAAGGGAGCAGAGTAGAGGCGTAATATGGGTGCGCCTGTTTGATCTAGTAAGAAGCCTAGCAGCAGCGTTTTGAATGGATTGCAGGCGGTGAAGGACAGATTTGTTGAGTGAGAAGAAAAGTGAATTGCAATAATCAATACGGGAGGAAATGAAGGCATGGATGAGCATCTCTAGTTCTGACTGAGAGACCACAGCCCTTAATTTGCTAATAGAAACCATAAAGAAAAGCTTCTCAGGTCCATTTTGTCTTCCGCTGTAGATAGAATCCGATTGGACTTACCCCTTTTGATAGAGTCTAGTGACACCAGCATTTAAAACGGTGAAATTTTGCAGCAAAATCAATTTTGTCAACTTTGTAAACTTTGACACACAAACTTGCACCAATAACTAATAGCAAAGTGTCTCGACAGTGCTGACCTTTGAGGGAACAGAGAGCAGAGTCCCAAATGGAGGACGCAATCGTAGCTTATTAGTGATTTTGCACCTTCCAGTTTTATTAAACCTCCTCTGTTGGAGAATAACATGGTCCACAAAAGAGGAATGGTGTGTGCACTTATGTGATACTAGTTAGCATAACACTTGCAGCAGGTAACATTAACCTATACCGTTAGCTAATAGCGAGCTTAAACATGGTTAAAAAGCTTAAGGCTTAACAGTCTAAAGCTGGTTTCACACTGCCACGGGGCAACCTCCTTGACAATCGCCTGCCTGCAAGAGTGTTTCCCAAAAAAAGCAAAGAGTTTTTAAAAGCGGTCTGCCCGGCGATTACCGCCAGAAGTTCAGCACGGTGAACTCTGGGCGGCAGAGCAGAATCTGTGTACGTTCATGTAGGCAGCAACTGCTTCATAACCCTAGCGTCGTGATTAAAACTGCTTCCCCTCTGTCACCTTCCCCTCATTCAAATGACTGGAGGGGGCGAGTTACTGCATGGTGGTATGAAAGCCCTTAAAGTGTGGCTGTATTTCACATGAAAGGACTCCAAAACTGGGAGTCCCGGTCCGGGACATGCCGGTCTGTAGCTAAAGACACATTGTAGCTTATTGGTAGCCTGCAGCTGTCAGAGAAAAATCCTCACCTTTCCTAGACGTCCTCTGTGAAGCACATCATTGTGACAACATTTTGCCCTCCCCTTGAGTTATTTAAACAAACCACGAATGGAAAAGCGTGTGGGCACCGACTGGACCTAATGGTGCATTCAGGTACACATCATAAAGTCATGATGCATTCAAGTGCAAATAATGCATGTTTTCAGAGTAATTCTTAGAACTGGAATGGTATTATTACGTAAGTAGTCATATAGGTACTTGGAATTGGCAAGTACCGAAATGTAAGTACTTGTAAAAAAAAAAAAAAAAGTGGTATCGGTGTATCCCTAGCTGTAACACCTGAACACCACATGGGAGCGTGTGAAAACTACAAGCAGAGAAGTTGAAACAGTTAGCTAAAAGTATTGACTGAATGGTGAGAAGAGTAAGGCAAAAGTAATGGATTAATGTAATTGTTAAAATAGTCAGTAAAAGTTAAGTAAAAAAGTAATAGTAACAGTTCAAATGGTAATAATGGATAAATGGTTTAAATAAATGACAACTGTCCGTAAAGGGTTACTTGATTTAATCTGACTGTGGGAGTACATCTGACAAAATAGATTGCTAACCACTGGAGTAACCGAAAGTACAAAGAAAATAGCAAGAAGACGGCAAAGCTTTTTTGACTGACTAGTGCCAGCATGTTCCTTTCTGGCTAGCGTGTTAGCGGTTAGCTTGTCAGCCACAGTAGTTTACCAGCAAGCCCTACGAATCTAAGTGTCACTTTGGAACCACATATTTTGCAAAGACGTGTAGAAATGGTTGGCACTTTCTGGTGTGACGGAGTCTTTAGTCTCCACTATTTCACCCAACTCTTTCCTTCCTACCTCTCTTCTTACTTTACCTGCTGTTTAACCTGCTCCTATATACAGTACTTCCCCACACTGTGTGTGTGTGTGTGTGTGTGTGTGTGTGTGTGTGTGTGTGTGTGTGTGTGTGTGTGTGTGTGTGTGTGTGTGTGTTTGTGTGTGTGTGTGTGTGTGTGTGTGTGTGTGTGTGTTTGTTGTGTTGCATTTGTGACAGGGCCAACATTACAGCCTGTTTTATAGGGTGGCGGACAGAGTCTCTTTGCCAAGGTCAGGCTGACAGAGTGCATTATGGGAAAGTAATTCACGAGTTTACAATAGAGTGCATTTACACACTCAGTGCAGTCTGCAGGCTGGGAATGACTCAGTCATATTTAAAGGGTGGTTTTTACATCACGTTATTGAGTTATTTCCACGAAGCACAAGAACACGCGCGCGCGCGCGTGTGTGTGTGTGTGTGTGTGTGTGTGTGTGTGTGTGTGTGTGTGTTACACATGTAGATGTGGTGACATTTGCTACAGCGTGTGATCAATTATCTTATACAGCTTGGATAAATTGTGACAGGTGTTAGACATTTCCTTAGGATTAGGAGGGTGGGAGGAAGACAGGAAAGGGGGTTGAGAGTTGGATTGCAGAGGTGTATGATAGATAGGGATGAACATGACCGAGTCTCAAGAATATCATGTGACCGTGTGTGTGTGTGTGTGTGTGTGTGTGTGTGTGTGTGTGTGTGTGTGTGTGTGTGTGTGTGTGTGTGTGTGCATGCATGCGTGCGTGTGAGAGAAAGAGATTTCCCTCCATCTTGTTTGGAGCAATTATCACTCAATTCCAATCCATGTTGATGTCTGAGTATAATCGTCTGTAAACACTAGTGCGGCTAGACCTTGTTTAATGAGACTGCCACACACACAAAAACACAGACATACACACACTCACACAAGCCATTAATATTGTCTGATGGCAGTTAGCAGCATTATCATCCTCTCCTCCCTCTGCCTTGCAGGAAAGTAAGGGGGTGGTCGACACAGACTGGAGTAAAGTACTTCTAATAAGTCACACAGAGGCGTAGCACAAAATTCCGGGCCCTGTAGAAAGGCTCATTCTAGCATCTTTTTGGGCCCTCCTCACATGAGGGCCCTGGGTACTCAGTCCCCTTTTTCCCCCCAGTCCAACGCCCCTGAAGTCACGAAAGCATCGGTGGTGTGATGTAAACACACCTGGAGCGGCGTTGGAAAATTAAATAACCTTTTTATTTTTTTTAAAGGTGTTTCTCTCTGTAGAATCTAGAAAGATTGTTATGATTTAAAGGTGTCATACTGTATGTGTGGTTCAGCTCTATTATGTGCAGTGTTGGGGGCGTTACTGTAATCAGATTACATTTGTCTGTAACGCAATAATGTAATGCATTACTGTTGATAACTCAGTAATCACATTACAGTTATTTATCAAATAATTATTGCCTTACTTGCGTTACTGGTAAGGGGCAGTAACTGCTAGTATAGTGGGCGGTTTCAAATACAGCCGTTGTTTTCATTACCAAGCCAAATATATTTATAAAGAATAAATGATGAGTGATTTGATTAACTTGATTATTTGAATGTTTAGTCATTATCTCATGATCTATGTGTGTAAGGTGGTCGTACATAGGGGGGAGATCCTAACCCCTGTGTTACGTAAATATGAAATAGTGGACATTGTGATATGTGAAGGATTCTTTTTTTTTTTATCTTTCTGCCATTTAAGAATTAACTTTTAAACTCAAATTAATAAGTAGCCTAATTTAGTCTGTCTTGACCAACAGTCCAAATCCCAAAGTTATACAATAAACAATTTTATAAAATACGAAATAGAAGCAAATCCTCATGCAAGAACATTTTTATATTCTTATCCTAAATCTCTCTTTCTTGTTCCAAGCTGGAGTCACTAAACTAGACAAACGTATCATAGATCACTCGTTCATGGGATTTGATCATTAGCATAATCAATATAAAATCAAATAAAATTATGATGTTAACAGAATATTACTTTTGAGTTAAATTTGTCTTAGTTATATATGTATTCATTTATTTAGATGAGGCTAGTATAAAGTTTAAATCAAACGTCAAAAGTATTTTTTCCCCATGTTCATGACTCTAACGTCAGATCTGGACCACTGGTGAATTTCTTTTGAACCTCAGAGAAAATCCAAAGTAAGAGAAAATTGATAAGTGCTGTATGTTCCACTTAAGAACAAATCTGTTTGTGTTTGGCATTTTTTGCTTGATAAATAAATGAAATGATGACTTGTTGACTGTCAGTTTTCTGGTAATTATATCACCATTTAATCAGCTAACATTTCACCACTAATTGAAAAAGATCTGTGGCCGGTTAGCTCAGTTGGTAGAGCGGGTTCCCATGTGCAGAGGTTTATCCTCGATGCAGAAGGTCCAGGTTTCAAATCCAACCTGTGACAGTTTTCCTGCATGTCTTCCCCCCTCTCTCTCTCCTTTCATGTCTCAGCTTTTCTATCCAATAAAAGCAGAAATGCCCAAAAATAAAAAAATAAAAAAAAATAAAAAAAAAGATCTAAAAATGTTTTGTAGAAAGACAGTATCTCCAAAGATGGCAGCCGCCTGTATACGAAAACGTGACTGTCTTTATAATCTATCTTTTTAATAAACTGTCTGTACACTTACAAAGGCTTCGGTTAACATTTAGGGACCCTCATTATGCTACCGTTGAAGTGTGGTGATATTTTGAGCCTTTTTAGTGGTATAAATAGCGTTTTGTTTTTACTTTCCCTGTGCCCCGAATACTAGCGTTGTAAGCTAATCAGCGGTCCTTGCTAGCTTGTTTCAAGCTACAAACACATTCGATTAGCATGAAAACATGTCCCAGAGAACGACAGAGTGGGTACGCATCTGTTATTAACCCCTAGGTTCATTTTGCGCCAGAATTGTCCTTTAAGCCTACCCAAATACTCCATCCTGCAAATATGGACAAGCAGCTATCCTTGATAAACCTGAACACTAAATCAAACCCACAACACTAAAACCCAGGTAACATAAATGCACACCCAAACATTACCAGAACATCATTAAAACATACTTCGACGAAGTCAGGAACCCGTTCAGAACACAGTCCCATGAGCCTTTGCAGTGCTTCAGCGCAGAGCACAACGGCGTCCTGTCAGCTGTTACAGAATTGTGCACACAACTTCGCAAAAGTTAAAGCATACAAACCCCCATGTATTCCCTGTATTACCCTACTGCTTTTGTTGCTATGACCACCTTCTCCACCTTTAGCATTTATTTACATATTTTGAATGCGCCTCTGAAGCACTGTGGCCACTCTTTGTGTTCGTCTGTTTGGTTTGGTAATCAAAGGCAGTGTCGGGAAAGGGGGAATGGGTGATTCGGGAGTGGACTAAAAAATAATCAGGCTACATAAAATATATTGATGACAATGTCATGACAATATTTGTCAACACTGAGCCACTGAGAAGTGGAGAGTGACCTCACAGAAAAAAGTCTAAGCAGAAGAGATAATTGATGCTTACGATGCCAAAAAGAACTTTTAAAACGATTCCAATTCCTAAACTGATTCTTGAAAATGTGTATTGTAATATGTTTACTAGCGATCACGTGCAGTGAATGGTTAATATGCTTTTACATCCGTTTTGGTGAGCCCAGAGGGAAAATATGGCATTTTAAGAGTAGCCTACATTCACGGTAGCTAGCTAACGGTAGACTACAGAGAAAGTGTGATATTTGTATGTCCATTTCGGAGCGACAGAGGGAAAATATTTCAGTCGACACATTAAGTGGAACCAAAATGAAGAACCGAAATTTGCGTTCTAATCCGGTCCCATAGTGGAACCGGGTTTCGGTACCCAACCCTAATGCGGACTAGGCCATCCGAATCTACCTCCCTCCCACATCAGCCTACCCAAACCTCCACCTCACACGCTGCCTATGCTGATATGTCACATTGATATCATATTGTAATGTTTACAGCTTCCCTGTGACCACTGTAAATGAACAGGTTCCCATGTTCTTTATATCTCCTGTTCCACCTGAGGACACACATACACCCCACAAGCACACATTTCTGCTGATTGCAAAGCGTGATAACCACTGATAAAACCCATAAAAGGTGGTAGTGTGCCAATAACGAGGATCTGCTCTGTGACGCATTTTTCACCTGTTTTGAATGCAGTGTTATCGGCTGGTTACCACCCACTGACAACCTTCTCTTCCTGTCCCTCAGTCTCAGCTTTTCTCTCCATCTTTAGACATGCCTAGCAAACTGTTTCACGCTATGTCTGTTCAACGACGCCTGAGAAACGCTCTCCTGTAGACAGATATGCCTGGCTCTATCCAGCACCTTTCCCTAATAGAAACCTGTTTTTCTACCAAACACTAATACCCACCCCCCCAATCAGAGAATCTGTATCTTCCTAACCATCATCTTTCTTGGCTCTGACACCTCTAAAAGCCTAACCACTTTATCTTTGTGCATTCAGCACATTTGCAGGTGGAAATCAAGTGGAATGGTGTTTTGATGAAAACTAATTTAGTGCTGTTTGTGGCACTGCCGGCATGTATTTGGACCAATTAGATGGGAACGAAGGAGACGGATAGAGAGCGGGAAGTGATGTGAGGGGAGGCAAAAGAAAAGGATAAGAATATTTTAAAGTCCAATGGAAGTCATTTCCTCATTTTGGAGTCATTGAAGCTGTAAGTGTGTGTGTGTGTGTGTGTGTGTGTGTGTGTGTGTGTGTGTGTGTGTGTGTGTGTGTGTGTGTGTGTGTGTGTGTGTGTGTGTGTGTGTGTGTGTGTGTGTGCTTGTTTAACTATATTCGTGGGGTCCAAAATCCGGGAATACAGTATACTTGTGGGGTCCCGACAGCTTTGTGGGGCCAAAATGCTGGACCCCACAAGTTCAAAGGTCTGTTTGAGGGTTAAGACTTGGTTGTAGGATTAGAGATAGAATTAGGTTATGGTTAGGGTGAGGGTAAGGGTTAAGGTTAGGCATTTAATTATGATGGTTAAGGTTAAGGTAAGGGGCTAGGGAATGCATTATGTCAATGACGGGTCCCCACAAAGATAGTGCCACAAGTTGTGTGTGTGTGTGTGTGTATGTGTGTGTGTGTGTGTGTGTGTGTGTGTGTGTGTGTGTGTGTGTGTGTGTGTGTGTGTGTGTGTGTGTGTGTGTGTGTATGTGTGTGTGTGTGTGTGTGTGTGTGTGTGTGTGCCCCTGTGTATGTGCATGTGATTGGCTTTGCATTATGATGAATGTACGGGGGTGGCGGAGTGTTGACATGCAGAGCACAATGCCTCCATAAGCAACAGGATAATGAATGCATTCGGGCTCCTACATTCAAACACAACTAGCGAGGCTGTTTACTCTTTTAATAAACAATGTCCCTCTCTTTTTCTAATTTTCTAATTTGCCTTCAAGTGGCTGACCAGGTGTAGGCCTACGCACTGGGAGAAGCAGGTGCAGATTTGTATTTGTGTGTGTGTGTATGTGTGTGTGTGTGTGTGTGTGTGTGTGTGTGTGTGTGTGTGTGTGTGTGTGTGTGTGTGTGTGTGTGTGTACTACTAGCTGCCAGGCACAGAAACTCATTTAGGCTGCAGCTTCAGTTCGGAAGAGGCCCGAGGCAGCAGTTCCTTCAGGCTGACGCCGTGGATGGCTCACATTTCTACCTCGTTATCAGAGCTCCTCTCCCGGCTGAACCTTGCGGGGGACTGGCTGCCTCGCCGTTCCTCCAGGCAAGACAGATAGCAACCAATCACTGGCACCAAAGAGACTTCCCCATGGCTCTCGCTGCAGACTTACATTAGCATAGGCTATCCAGGTGTGTGTGTGTGTGTGTGTGTGTGTGTGTGTGTGTGTGTGTGTGTGTGTGTGTGTGTGTGTGTGTGTGTGTGTGTGCGCACTAATCAAAATGCAGTAGGCTACGGCTGCTTAGTGTGCAACGTGGGTGGGCTTAGCCTGAGCTTAATTCCCGGTCAAATCGTCGTGATCATATTTTGTTTACTTTTGTCACCTTTATCATCTGAAAAATACACACAAACATTCCTACGCACACACACAAACAGACAAAGCTTAATCACAGCAGCGCATGTGAGCACTGCATGCCTTGCTCCTTCTCATCTATCTCCATAGCACATGATTAATGTGAAAATGATTTGCCGCTACAAACACACACTCTCCAGGATGCACACACTAACGCACACAGTCCGTCATCGTATTTATGACAACAGCGCCGCTGTGCCAAGGGGATATTGGACTTTCTCTTCAGTTATCAATGTTTCGCTTTTGATTGATGACCTTTATTGTAATTATTTATTGAAAGGCAGGAACAGGATAATTAGAAAAGGTCTGGAGGGGAGGAAAGTGCTGATCCAGTGGGAATTCTGAGGAGGAAACCGAAACGCTGAAGGTGATAAAGTTCACGGATCTCCTCAGAATTCCGTGTCAGCGAACGGGGAGGAGGGGGGAGAGCTGCAGGAGGAATCAATGATCAGAGCTAATGGCATACTAATGATGTAACTACTCATCCATACAGCACAGGCAGAGGGAGGAAGAGGGGAGGAGGGAAGCAGTGAGAGAGCAAGAAGGTGATGGAAAGAAAGAAAAAGGAAGAACATTTATTCATAGAGACACTGAGGTCATAAAATGAGCACTTATCAAAAAAGGTTACAGACACAGTAAACTAGAGGTCACTTGTTGCATGCATCACTTTCAACACAACATGCTGATGTATAATGTTGAAGGTATAATACATAATATTTCTGCATTAAAATGTCTAAAAATGACTAAACCTTATATATATATATATATATATATATATATATATATATATATATATATATATATATATATATATATATATATATATATATATTTTGGTTAGTTGTGTACTTAAATTATCCCAAATGTTTCCCAACAATGTTCAACTGACAGCCAAAAAAATACAGTGAGGCTCTTTGAAAAACAAAGCCAAATTCAGTTTGTTATTAACTGGCAAATATGTTTTATCTGTTGCCTTCCATGGATGACTGGCAATTCAACCTAATAAGATGGATATCAAATTACATAGGCCTTTTTCTGTGTAAAGTCATTTCATATTCATTTCATTTTCTTTATCTATAAGGATGACAGACATTAATTAGCATTTCTGTAAATGTGTCAGTGTTGGCCAGCCGGCTCAATTTCAACTGCAGTCTTTGGGCATTGCTGTTCTAAAACCAGTGAAGTGACAGGCTAAGAAAAACAAACAGGACAGTAGGATGTGGAAATGACAGCTTTCTCAAGATAATAGACAGGCAAAGCAACAGGACGCAGCATTGACGAAATAATGTAATGATCATATCCACTATTCAATCAGGGAAAACATATTTCAGTATTACTGTACTTTAATTGATATTAAAAGTGGATATTGAGATGTTTGGATAACATTTTCTTGAGAAACAGTGAATCGGACTATGTCTTTTCATGCACTGCAATAACTTGGTTAGAGTAAAACCTGTGTCTAAATGCAGCTGGTCAGTAATCACATTTCTCCTGCTATCATGAACAAAGCATTTGTTGCATTTGAACTGATGGCACAGTGGGAGGACAGGCTCTGCTGAGCACCGTTTTACTTTCTGTTTGATGCAGTGGCGATTTTAGACCCTTTTTAGGGGGGCAATTTCATCTCAGCCCCCCTAAAAATTATAATAATAAAAAAACTAATTTTTTTAAGTCAATTTTAATGCTTCAAGCCAGAGTTTGCGAACCTGTCTGTTAGTGACAGAGGACAAACAATTACAGGTTCAAAGAAATAGGTGTAATATCCTATGTCGCTGTCGCCAATGCTATGCACCTGTAACCCAGTTAGTTGTTGTTTACACCTCATTATCATTTCATTTGATTCTGGTAGTCCATAAAGGGACTTTCATAATTTTTTCATATGTTCAATATTTTGCAATTATCCCCCCCTAAATACATATATTCATTGTTATCCAATGAAATTACTGATTTAGCAGGGGGAGGGGGTGGGGGGTGGCGGTTAACACAATCGCCCCTGGTTTGATGTGTCTGAATTTGACAAATTACCTTACTGTAGATATTCAGTTTTAGTCAGACTTTGGATTGAATTATAGTGGCTACGGCTACACGTGATCTTTTGTTTCATCCATTATAGTCCTTTCTCTCTCTGTGAGGTATTTTTCTCACACGTGCACATGTAAATACACAGTTAGAAACCTAGTCAGGCATATACATTGCCATACATTTGATATCCTCAGCTGAAATGTAGCTGTGGGTACCCATTTAGGGAAATCAGGTTATTCATTATCTTGACATCAAATGAGGTTACTACAGAGAGCTCACAATAACCAGGTTACTTGGTTTATTATCCTTTGACATGTTGATGGATTAAGCGAAACATGGTTATCCAATGTAAATTCCTCCTGGAGAAGCCTGATACTTAGGCCATGCATACACTTACTGTAAACTCGTGCTTTTCAAAGAGATTGTAAGTGTGTGAATCGCACACTTGGTGGGATGAAAGGGAAAACGAGTACTTGTCGCTGTGCATTGTTGCATCCAAAATAATTTTCAATCTAAATGCCAGCTGAGACCAAACGACATTGTGTTGAATTTACTTGTAGAAACTGTCAAGTTGAACCACTAAATGAGTCAATTTCCACAGCTGAAGAGTAGGCTTTATAAAACCCCAAAACATGGGCACAGTAATGAAAAACTCTCCCACAGTAGAGACTGTCGCCTCATCCTCTCACTGCACCATCAGTCCGAATAAATCTCTTAAAGCAGCCGCCTCATCAAACATAACGGATCCTTCAAATGGAGCCTTCAGTCGGGCTCAATGACTGACCAGAACTGCTTGTTCTTTGTCTGGTCGATCATTGTTTAACTGTCATTTGATTGCTACCATGCTTCATATTGACAAAGGGACATCCATCAATGCTAATTAACTCTCTGACTGAACATAATGGTCGCATGAACCGCAACGTAAGGAAGGAACATCCTCCTGTTATAGTGCCATGGTGGCACTATAACAGTTGTGGTTTGTTTTTCTTTGCTCATGAATATTTCTTACTAACATTTTCAGTAAAAAAAAAAAAAAAAAAAAAAAATCAAATGAGAAGAAATAAAGAACTCCCTACATTTGATTCAAGAAATATGAGACGGACACGGTAACAATTTCAAGTGCACGCAGTGGATTTATGGACCCAGGGTGTCACTGGTGCAGTTATTGTAACTAAAACTGCACATGTATGAAGAAGATAAAGGATGGGGTTTGATTTAAAACCAGGGACCAAAAAACATCTGTCGACTGCCAGGTGTAGCATTCTGGTCACGGTAGGGGAACATGCAGTTCCCAAACAACTGTAATGGATGAATGGATTCATTGGGTCTGTGTGTTGTAGCAATCTCAGTTGTTTCTGTTGTTTGCTTGGAGTCGTGTAGTGGACACAAATTGTGACTTATTTTACATCATGCACCTTCAAATTACCAAGAAAATCACCTACAGTTTGGCCTGGTTTGAACTGTTATTTTTTTCTCTTCAGATGCACAGCAACATGTCTCACAAACATTGAGGAAAAAGCCAGTGAAATATTGAAGTATTTGTGCGTTTACAAACTGTACCAACCACAAACAGAATTTGTTCTCACCAAAGAACATTTCAAAATTAAGAAAATATGGATGAGTGGGGAAACAAATAAACGTTACATGAATTAGTCCCCTGGTCTTTGACCATGTATTTCATCCTGTACCAGAGTAAACAGAAGCCTAATCTAGTCTAAATGAAGTCTACCCCATGGCAATAAAGAGGTTAATTTACTTTATCTACAGGGGAAGCACAGTTTTTATTATTTCCTTATTTCTTTCATAATGAAAAAGTGTAGTTACATGCGGTTTTATGTGCTCGGGCATATTATTTTTTAATACCATACTTAAGACATGGAACTGTCGCAAAAACACAAAATTAGCACAAGATTAGGGCACGTTCCTTGCCACCCTAAAGAAATAAAAAATAAAACACACAGTAAAAAGCATTAATTTCCTCTGAAACATACTTATTTCCTGTGGGGTAGGAAGGGAGATAAGGGGAAGACCGCGGCAAAAGAAAACCACAAAGAGGTACACCGAAGATAAATACACCAGAATTTCCTCAACTTTTCTGTATGAACACTTACCTGCTGTTTCTATCCTCCCTTTCTCCAAAAGAACTTTTTCCTCATGCCCCACTTGGCTTTTATCTGACTGGCTGTTGAGAAAAGGTGCATGTGGCTGCCTCAGTAATGTGACATTTAGACAAATTCACCAGACCTACCGGTCAGATGCTGCCTCCACTATACATCAATGTGTGCAAATGTCTGCAAAAGGTGTGAGTGTGAGTGCAGTGGGTTTTTTCATATAGGGTGTGCTTAAACATTGGGTAGACAATCTGCCTAACGAGGAGAGGTGCATACTCTGCGTTAGGTGCACACACGCTGTTTTGGCATCTAGCAGACGAGCTGCAGCTCTTTTGATGTCAGTGTTCTCGGTGATCTTATAGTCAGAAGACAGCGCAGGAGGCCTCAGATGCTGCTGAAACAGAGCGTTTCTCTTTGAAAACGTACATGATCCAATGTGTTACTGGACCAGCACTCATTCTCTCTTTGCAGGAATATCACTACTTGTTTTCCTGCCTTTTCCTCCATGTTTCACTCCGTCTGTCTCTCCATGTCTTTGCCCTCACTTCCCTCTGTCACCACAAAACTCCATCATCAGATCTGTCTGGCTGTGAACCTTGAGCAGCCCGAGACAGACGGTCATGGCGAATTGGTAATATGATTCATAGCTGAGTATTGGAAACATGACAGCCTTCCGGTTTTTCCGCACAGAGCTTTCAAAAACTCCTTTCTGAAGAGTTTTTTTTTTTTCTCAAAAATGTAACAAAACACACTGAGGTACAGAGCAGAGAAACTCACACAGACACAACTGAATATAACCACAATGCAGTGTTTAAAATGTCCAGGCTGAGAGGATGTAAAGTGGGTAGACGCTGAGCAGTTGGAAATTTATTCAGATATATCGGCAGAGGAAAGAAGCGATGCAATGAAATTAGGATCGAGAGACAACTAAAGTGGGTACCTTAACCCGAGTGAGAAAAGGGAGAAACTCAAAGAGGGAAAATTAAGAGGGAAAGGTGTGTGTGTGTGTGTGTGTGTGTGTGTGTGTGTGTGTGTGTGTGTGTGTGTGTGTGTGTGCGCGTGCGTGCGTGCGTGAGTGAGCGTGAGAGAGGGGAAACCAAGTGTGCAAAATCAAAGTGCTTGCACCTCAATCAGTGAGAGTTCAGATGGAGGGTGACAGAGAGTGTAGCAAAGGGGAGGACGAAGAGAGGAAGAAAATTAGATGAATCAGTGAAGTCGTCTCTCAGGTTTTTTTCTTTTTTTTTAATCTTTTGGGGTCAGTTCTATTCCATTACTGTTCGTCCTAAATCACACAGGTTTTGCATCGTACCAAAGCTGCAAAAAAAACATGGGGGTGAATTTAATTTCTCAATTTCCAAATTGATTTATTTGAACCTACTGGAGTCTTCAAACTGACCTCTGAAGTTGGCTTTATTGTGCTTCTGCTTTGCACTGTCAAACAGACGGGATTTCAGATCAGCGCAGAGTTATGACCTGACTACGCTAAGATGATAAGATGATTAAATATCTAATTCACTTTAGATCATTAACTTTAATCTGCTTATACTTAGGACGGCAGAAGAGGCGGTGGGGGAGTGGAGGGGAGGAGCTCAGCGCTCTGGCTTCCATCTTTCAATATCCCATCATGGATTTTATCTTTTGCTTCCATCTGACAAAAGGCGGAAAAAGAAACAACTAAAATGCTACAGGGGGAAATGTATGTT
Source organism: Sander lucioperca (assembly GCF_008315115.2). Taxonomy (NCBI): domain Eukaryota; kingdom Metazoa; phylum Chordata; class Actinopteri; order Perciformes; family Percidae; genus Sander; species Sander lucioperca. Next base: position 21,617,678 of record NC_050190.1, on the reverse strand, counting down.
ATTTTTTCTATTCCCAGATCCATCTGCTGTTGCATTTCCTGTGTGATCTAAATGATGCCACCCCACCTCATTTTCCAAAAAATTGTTGACTAAAGCCTTCGTCATTTTCCTAAAGGAACATACCAGTGTTTTGGCCCATTGACTACAAAGCGTGTATACTTTATTTCATTACCAACCATTTTCTACTATATTATAGATTTTTAGATTGATTGCATTTGTTTTCCAGTCATTTCATGAAAATCAATTTGCAGATGCTGGGAAATTGCTGAGAGATACAAAAAAAAAAGAATATTTGCAGAGAACGTTTAGTCAATATAATCATTCAAGTTAAAATGACACTTGTGATAATTCGATTGAAAATGCATGATGTTTAAATCATGTTTAGTGTGCTCATGTGCTGATGGGAAGCTCAAACATCCAATAGTTCAATACCACTCTAATGTATTTAAAAAAAATGTTGCTACAGCCATTAGGCAATGAGTTTATCTACTGTAACTACTCGTAAAAAAACAACACACGTTGTTTACACGTTGGTTTTTGAATGGGTTAATTAAGTGTTGTCTTCCCTTCAACCTTGAAAAAAACTTTTTTTTCTGACATTTTTGACGCCTTTTTTTCCACAATTTGTTTTTGCTTTTTCCAATGTTTTAAATTTTTAAAATTTTTCTTCTACACATTTTCAGCACTTATTTCTACGTCCCATATTTTCTGATATAAAACAGAAATTTAAAACGGGTCAATGTGACCCGAAGTCAAAACATGACATGTTAATAAGTGAGCTTTAGAGGTGCTGGCAGGTGTATTTTGTTTTGGACACAGCCAAGCTAGCTGTTTCCCCCTTGTTTCCTGTCTTTATCTAAGCTAATCGGCTCCTGGCTGTAGCTTTTTATTTAATGGACAGAAATGTGTGCTATAAATCTTCTTATCTAACTCTCGATAAGAAACCGACTAGTTTTGCAAAAAAAAAGAGTATTCCTTAATCAAATGTTCATGTATGCTTTGAGTTTGATTTTCCTTCAATATAGCTTGAGCTTTCTAAGTTTAGAGGGCAGCTCTCAAATGTCAGCTGTCACTCCAGTCCCTGAAACATCCACTGATAGATCATCCTTCTTTAGAAATGATTACATCTAAATGTTTTTAAGTCTGTGTTTTACTTAACGCACAGACATGAAAGTATCTTACTCTCTCAGCAAGAGAACAAGCGTATTTCCCAAACTGTCAAAGTGCGTATTGTGTGATAAACTCTACCTACATGGATTAGGGGTATATGTTTATACACCATCTGAATGCAATGAACGCTTTTGAAAATACCCCAAAATGAAGGTACTGCATCTTGGCAGTGATGACAGCTGACCATAATCAACTAGAACCACACTGAGAGGCAGACATTTGTTTTCATGTCCAGAGAAGATACCTTGGCAGGTCCATTGCATGATTTGGTTACAATCTGCTCATGGCAGAGAGGCAATACTGAAGCCAGACACTGCAGCTATCTTTGGAACAATATTGTATTTGCCAATCAGTCATGCCAATAATGTGTAATTGACATGAGGTGGAAGTTGAGTTAGAGGGTAGAAGCAAGGGGGTAAGCGAGCCTCCACAAAGCATACCTCCTATGGAGCCATTTTGATGCTATCAAGCCATCACCTACCGTTAGCGTGGCAGGTGCCATTCATTTTGGCGTCACTTTGACAGCGAATAACTTTACATCTGAAGCGTTTAAAGACTCTATTAGTCCATTGTTTTTTTCTAAAGAAACACAACAATGTATAAAAGGCTCCATTACCTTGTATCTCACGTTATGGCTCCGTCACGTTATGGCTCCAGCTTTGTCGTCAGCAGATGCGACTTTCTGTCACATAGTAGACAAATTACCGTACAGGCAGGAGAAGCTCGTAGGCAGTTTCAACTTACATTAGCTGTTTAAGTTGAATTACTAATGTTAACTAGCATTTTAGTTAGCAATAATTAGCCTGTGCCTATGTTATCTCCTTACATATACCTACGCTCTCCGTCTCTGCAAGATTCGGAATGATTGAGATTTCTCTTGGCACAGCTACCAGAAGACTTCCAAGTTTTAGACACGTTGTTCACGTCACATTTATGTCTTCAAGCTCAGTTGGAGGCTGCGCAGTAACGCTCAGCCCTCACCGGAAAAGTGCTTCTAATAGACTTCACTCGTCTCCGTGGAAATCTACGGCGTCGCTTTGTCCATTAATTTTATGTCTATGGGTATGAGGTGTTTGAGGCTCAGATGAAACAGCTGAAACAGACGGGAGGAGGAAACGTGGGACCGGTGAGGTGAAAACCACCAACAGCCCAGTAATTATTGTCCATTTATTTCAAAGTGGATACGCGTTGTGATAGAGCATAGTGTAGATTTCTCTTTGTGAGAACCGTATGTGGCTTTCAATGAAAGGAAGGAAGGCTGTGGCGAGGGGAGAGAAAGAGTGGTAGAAGAGACGAGGAGGGAGTAAGGAGGAAAGAGAGTGAGACAGTGTGAGGTTACGCGGCTTCCATTAGCCGTCCGTTGTCTTCCAAGAACTGGAGCAGCAGCTAGATCAGATTGCACTCCACTCAAACAAAGAGCTTTGGTTATTTGAGTCCTCTGCCATTGTACCAGCTAAATTTCCCAAGGCAAATGTTGACAGAGAAAATTGATATTGAGTGCAATATTATTCTTCACCGATCACAATGCATTTCCTTCACGAAAGTTAGGATCTGTGATGTCTGTGCTGCGTTCAGCAGTCACATTAGACTAAGCCTCTGTCTGCTGCCATGGTGGAAGAATATCTTTTACTTAACCCTTGTGTTGTCTTTCCCTCGATGATGAAAAAAACAGTTTTGGTGTCCCTATCTCAATGTTTTGTTGCTTTTTTCAACAGCAATTTTTTGTTATTTTTTTTCAACATTTTTATTGTCCCCAATTGTCCAATTTTCAATGTTTTAGCCGCTTTTTCCAAAGTTTTTGACGCTTACTTCCGGTGTTTTTGAAGTTTTTTTCGTAGTTTTTGTCACTTTTTCGACATTTTCGTCGCTTATTTTTCGACCTCCCATATTTCTGATATAAAAAAACTTGGAAACAGGTCAAATTTCACCCCAGGACAACATGAGGGTTAAAGGTCCCATGGCATGAAAATGTCACTTTATGAGGTTTTTTTAACATTAATATGAGTTCCCCCAGCCTGCCTATGGTCCCCCAGTGGCTAGAAATGGCGATAGGTGTAAACCGAGCCCTGGGTATCCTGCTCTGTCTTTGAGAAAATGAAAGCTCAGATGGGCCGATCTGGAATCTTCTCTTTATGACATCATAAGGGGAAAGGTTACCTCCCCTTTCTCTGCTTTGCCCGCCCAGAGAATTTGGCCCACCCATGAGAAAGAGAGAGACATCATGGCTTGAAAACAAGCGAAGCATGGCAGTTGGTCAAGGCCACACCCCCACTCTCCACCTTGCCCCCCCTCTCTCCTCCTCAAGAGCATTTAAAGCTACAGACACAGAAATGGCACATACTAAGGAAAGCTCATTGTGGGACTGGCTCTAGTGGCTGTAATTCTGCACCAAGGCTGAATTTCGGGAAAGAGACTTCAAATACAGTATTAGGGGACCACTAAGGCCTATATAAAAGCATCCAAAAAGCAGCATGACATAGGACCTTTAAGATAGTAAGATATCAGAGAGTTATATTAAGGAGCATTTTAATGTTACAGATGGTGGACTGTACTACTTTGTACACTTTTGGATAGTTTAATATGTAGCACAGTATCATATTTGATAAATTCATTATATATGTTTTGTTTGTAGAATCTGAATCTGTAAAGTAACTCTAGCTGTCCGATAAATGTAGTGGAGTAAAAAGTTTATTTCCCTCTAAAATTAAATGGAGTAGAAGTATGTAAAGCATAAGCATACATTTAGGTACTCAAGTAAAGTAAAAGTACCTCAAAATTATACTTAAGTACAGAACTTTAGTACTTCTAACTTACTAGCATGAAAATAAAACTTACTTTGCTGCGTAAAGGTCTTTTACTTACTCACCACAGTAACCAGTCCTTCCAGAAAAATGCAGAGTTTTTTTGTGATTGTTGCGGGCAAAAATCCTTGATTATGCGGCACGTTTTCTTAAAAAATGCGATGGAATATGCAGGATATTTATGCAATTTTATGCGATGAAATTGCGGGAACTTGCTAAAATTGCGGGAATTTGCTAAAATTGCGGGAATTTGCAAAAACTGCGGTTTCATCATGGCTTCATCATGGGGTTTGCGGCTTTTTGATGATGTTCATGTCGCGTAATCACATCACTTCATAACGTTCCCATGGCAACAGGGGAAAATGGCTGCTCTTGTGTGAAGTAAACGCAACATTTTTCAACTTTCTGCTAAGATACATGTGACTTTTTTGCAACGAAAATGCGGGGATTATGAAATCATGCAAACCCCGCATATTTTGCGCGGAAATCTGCAATTTATGCGGCGAAAGTGCAGCGTATTTGAAAAAATGCGGCCCCCGCATAAATATGCGGACTTTGGCTGATTATGCATTGAATTATGCGATCGCATAATCGCATTTTTCTGGAGGGAAAAATTTGTATCTCCGGTGAACCTGTTTACCTGATATATACTTTTTTACAAAACAATTGAATTCAGTCTTGTTTGTGAGTCATCATCAATTAAGCCCAAGTAATCTCCACAAATCAATACATGCTCACTGGCCAGTAGACTGTGGTTATGCGCAGCATTTTAAATACAGCCTTAATCATTAGCAACTGCCTTGAAACATGAGCTAATCCAATTCCCTATGCACACACGCCTATGGACTTAAATCCCTCATGGCTGTGAGAAAGAATTGTGGTGAACCTGATACACCCATTGAAAACATATGTCCTCTGGCAAAATGTCTAAGGGTCAACTTGTCACTAGAAAATAACAACCCAACAGAGAAAAGTACAGCAATCGCATGCTCACGTGCTCATAAAGGTGCGCACACACACGCACAAAGGAATGTTTAGGCAGACAGATGACATGAGGAAGGTTAAGCCTGGAGAATGCTTGAAATGAACCAGTGTCGTCAAAAAGTGTTTGTACTTGTTCTGAATGGCCACACTCAAATGTGGGGCAACTGCTTTGATAGAAGAAGAGGGGCCAGAAGAGATGATTTGTAGTCTCTCCTTAAAGGCATTCATAGGGTTGCACTCAATTGTAAACACCAAAAGTATGAAAATAGTTTTGTAAAGCATGAAAAAAGGAGAGCTTGGGAGAAAAGTTTAGAAGCGACTTTCCCCCCTTGCATACACCTGAACGATTGCTGCATAAAGGGGGCATGCTCGTCGGATTGTTGGTTTACAAAACCTACAAAATTACAAAACTTTCTCAGACACATTGCCCCTATCCAAAGTCCCAGAGGTGTAGAGGGACAGAGTTTCAGACAAGCACTTTGTTTGAAGCATGGCGATGCTTTCAGTGAGGTGGAAAAGGTCTCTGTCTACCTGCATTACTAATCTTATTGAGGCTTGATTGAAAAAAGCTAAATTTAAGCAAAGAATCCTTTATTGTTGTTGGCAACCAAAGGCATTCAGAGTATGTTGCAGTCTATCTTATTTGCTGGTACAGTCATAAGGCTTAGTAGTAATTCAATTCCCTAGACCTACAATAAATCATTTTACCAGTACTACCTGTGCTGTGACAGCATACTGAATGTATCTGCAAAAAAATTGTATTTCATTTGTTTTCCACTTGCAATACAATATCCACATGATTACTGTTTCTTATGGTTATGTTAAGTCACTTAAAGTGCTTGGAAAAGAGATCATGGTGTGGGTTGAAAACTGAAAAAGTCAATCAGTTACAGTAATAAAGTCAAGACTTTAATGCCGTCTCCAGTGTCAAGGTCTATTATATTCATTTACACAAATGCAAATTCACTTGTACACACGGACAACATGTTAACATGCTGCCAAAGTACAAACACACACACCTGTATGCACGCATTTACATCCGTATGGTGCGCATGCACACACACACACACACACACAAACTCAAATCTAACATTATGTATAAACACACACACACACACACACACACACACACACACACACACAATCTCAAACACTAACAGACTCTGGAATGTAGGAAATAGATGGTGCTCAGTTTTGTTTTCTTTCTACAGTGTGCACTTCCCCCCTAAGGCACATCCAAAGAAAATATTTGTGTCTGAAACTCTCCGAAGGTTCAGGGAATAATTCATTTCAGGGCTCCATGATGAAAACAGATTGGTAATTCTTTTGACTTCATTTCTGCCTGTTTATTTATAAAGAACAAATATACTGCTGTATTCACACAACAATTTAAGTTCACTACAGAGTTGGGAAAATTAGTTTTGTGTGTGTGTTAGTTTTAAATACCCTATTGCCTTTTGTTTTTGTGTTTTTCCCTCGGTGGAATTTGGCCCTGGCCGCTGGCTGAATGAAAAATAAAGCACAAACAGACGGGGCATGTCTGAGCATGATGTGTGTGTGTGTGTGTGTGTGTGTGTGTGTGTGTGTGTGTGTGTGTGTGTGTGTGTGTGTGTGTGTGTGTGTGTGTGTGTGTGTGTGTGTGTGTGTCTGTGTGTGCAGGGCATACATTAGTAGGCTGAGAGCAGATTCCTACAAATCAAGACAAAGATGCAAGCACCACGTACGAACCCTGTTTAGCTTGTGTCAACATGAGAACCAGCTATAATCCAGTGACCACCTGTTTATTTATCAAAACAGAATGTTGGGGGCATTACAAGGGCCTCCTACATATGTAAATATGTGTATGCATGTGTCCATGCGCTTGTTTAGTGTTTGTTTCTTTTTATAAACATATGCGACTCTAATATCGTTATCACAAGACAAACCACATTGAGAAAAAATGTGTCAGAAATACATTACAAGCACAGAAGAAAGACACAATGTGTGCATGTGAGACACAGAGGCAGGACATAATACACAGCTTAAAGCATCTGGTAACAGTGTGAACATATCCATCTAAACAGGATCATTATGCAAAAGCAACAATAAACTGGTTCTGATGATAAACAGACTGTCATATCTCTATACCCGAGCCAGAGGGCAATACACTCTGTGACATTCATCTTCTTTGAGTAACGCCGCTCATTATGACACTGCGCACGGTGAGAGGAAAACACACATACACACGTGCCAAAGTCCCATTATGAACACACACAAGTTAACACTTGCAAACACAGAGTATTAATATTCTCAGTTGCTTTCTCTCTGTCTAACAAACACAGCAAGACACGCTCACACACACATACACTCTCACAAAAATCTCCCAGTATTTAATACAACTGGGTAATGCCAGGGGCGAGGCAGAAGTCATAATCATGAGTGTGTTTAACAGCAGTGTGACAGGCGGATGCTGCTTCAGTGTAAGTAAAGATGTAAATAAGCAGGGCTGAATTATTCAAGACTGAGACCGGCTCACACACGCTGGTTGCCCTCACCCGCTCATCTGCAGTCGTGCTGGGATAATCTCAGGAAGGGAAAGGGTTGTCTTCTTCCGTCAAGGTGCAACACAGTCCAAACACGAGACTGAGCCAAGCAGGAGTTTTGTTATTCGACAAATGTATTCAACTCACGTGACATGATTGTAAATACAGGGTTTGGTGAAGTCATGGGGATGCACATGTGGTGGCCACAAGGCTGTGGTAAGCTCAGAGGAGATGTGGTGGATGCGGGAGTATAACAACAGAAGAGTTCACCAGATGGAAAGAAAAGGTGAAATGATAAGTCGATTAATTGATGGGTTGATTGATCGAAAATTAGCCAGCACCCATTTTGATTATTGAATAAGCAAAAATGACGATACTTTAGTTCCAGCTTCTCAAATGTAAAATTTGCTGTTTTTCTCCATCTCACATCATAGTTAACAATACACATTTAGGTTTGAAACTGTTGTTAAAACAAAACTATAAGCTGAAAACATCATGGGCTGTGGGAAATTGTGTGAGTGGCATTAGTCACCATTTCCAGACATTTTATAGAGCAAATAATCAGTAAATCCTCCCCCCCCCTCTCTCTCTCTCTCTCCCTCCCTCCATATTTCCTGTCTATGTCTACACTATAAGCATGGCCTGATTAACCCTGAGCAGGCCCCTATGAACCCCCATACCTGAGCCCAGATTTGCTGTCTGTTAATTTGATTAAAGTAATTCATTTAGGAATGTGCAGTATGTAATCTAAAAACTAAACTTTTAACAGATGGATCTTCTTCAAGACCCGCCTTCGTCATATCAGTTAATATTGAGATTTAGTGCCACATATTACCAGTACAAACCAGTCCGTAAGAAATCGGTGTTTGGTGTTTTAAAGTGCTCATATTATTCTAATTTTCAGGTTCATAATTGTATTTAGAGGTTGTACCAGAATAGGTTTATGTAGATTAATTTAAAAAAAACACATACCATAACACTACTAACATATTTTTGTTGTACTGCATATTGCTGCAGCTCCTCTTTTCACCCTGTGTGTTGAGCTCTCTGTTTTAGCTACAGAGTGAGACATCTCAATTCTGTTCCATCTTTGTTGGGAGTCACACATGCACAGTAAGTACTGCTAGCTAGTCAGTTGCAGAGTATGAGGGAGTGCCATGCTAGCAGCTAGGCGAGCATTATAATGTACATTACAAAGTGACGCACGTTCGTCACAGAAGTAAAGGCTGGACTACAATAGAGCTGTTTGGAGCAGTTTGTGAACAGTGTTTTCTGTTGGAGATGGTAAGTCCCTTTGGGGTGGACTTTGGGCTTTTTCACTTTGTAAACCTATAACGTGCACTAAAAGATATATAACACAATAAAGGAAAGGGAAAAAGCCAAAAAGCATAATATTAGCACTTTAAGCCCCCAACGTAGACTTCCAGGCAGCGCTACCTGGAAGGCACTAGGATTAGGCAATGGTTAGGGTTAGGTCAAGGGGGTAAGCTTCGCTTCAGAGCTCGAACCTCCTATGGCGCCATTTTAATGCTACAAAGTGATCACCCGACGTTAGCATTCCATTGACTGCCATTCATTTTGACGTCACTATGACAGCGAATAACTTTACATCTGAAGCGTTTAAAAACTTTATTTGTCCATTGTTTATTTCTAAAGAAACACGACAATGTATAAAAGGCTCCATTACCTTGTACCTCACGTTATGGCTCCGTAGCAGACGTTTTTGTAAAAATAGGCTAACGATTGTGTCATAACCACGGGACTTACTGTCGCATAGTAGAGGAATTACCGTATAGTACAGGAGAAGCTCGCAGGCAGTTTTGACTTACATTAGCTGTTTAAGTTGAATTACTAATGTTAACTAGCATTTTAGTTAGCAATAATTAGCCTGTGTCCATGTCCACCATCGAGCCAAGAAATCCAGCCTTGGCTTCAAACTGTCCAATAAAGGCAAAATGCCAAAACATAATCTTTAAAAAAATGTTTAGTTTCAGCCGGTGAGAAAAGGACATTTTCATTATTTATAATCTGTCTTTCATAAAGGCCAAGTTTGCATCTTAAAATTGCTTCTTATTTTGTCTATCACAATAATATGCAACACAGAAAAACAGTGAATCCTCACATTTTAGAAGCTCCAATAGAGGGAGCATAAAGATCATGCACACATCACATGTAGGTGAAAGGCATTGGAAAACCACCATCATTGAAAAGAGGAAATGCCACACAACAATTGATTAAAATAGAAAGAACTTTTTGATCCAAAAAGGGCTGTGACTGGGATCTAAATATCTTGCACAAGCAAAATGTCTTGCTTTTTAGCTTAATAAATTACTTTTACTGTAATAGAATTAATACTATTTTGTACCACTTTCTAATAAGTCACCCTTTATAAAGGGTTTGTGAGTTGGAACAAATGGCTTTATCAGTGGCTTATAAATAATTTACTAATGCTTTATAGATCCGCTACAAGTCATTAATCAGAACAACCTTTGTGTTGCCATGGTTGTGAAAAATTCCTTTAATTTACCTCCAACCTAACCTTAACTCTATCATTTTTAGCACTTTAACTCATCAGTAACTCATCACCCTCTAACTATAAATTGCATGTGTATAACTGCAGACTTGATAGATTATTAGAAAGCGTGAGATCCACAAGCTTATACAAAAATGTATAACCATAAAGCCATTTATAAAGGGGGACTTCAATGGTGACTGCTTATCGTTTTAGCTTTAACACACTACAACAGTTTTTAAAGTGTGGTTGACTTATCGGTGTATCTGAAAATCATGAACACCTGGTCTACCTAAAAAACTACCTGAGATAAATTAAAAGTTTTGACAGGTTTCAAGAAGAGACTGAGCTCAGGCCTTAAGAGAGCCACATCCAGCTGGGAAATCATGGAAGCTGAAACTGTGGATAAGCACACGGGCAATTACAGCCTGACTAAACACACATCACATCATCAACCCAAACCACTCAAAGTGAAAATGTACCCTCATCCCTTACCAACCTCATTTGCCACCAGCCACAACCAACTGCTGCTTTCACACCCCCGGGCCTGCTGATTGGGCTGATCTTACTGATTAAGCTTCATTTAAGAAACATGTGGGAATCTCGCCTGGTAGCTTACCAAGATTGCACTCAGCCAGTCTATTCGCTCTGCCCTATTACCACAATAAGCATCTGCAATAACAAATGCCTGAGAAATTGCAGTTAAACCTCAGGGGCACTGGTGGAAAGAAAAAAAAACATTTAAAGCACACTGTCAGCTGGTTGAACCAGTCTTATCTGAACAACATTCAGCCGTTGCAACATGTTTCTCTCTTCCACTCGTAGATGTGATTACTCAAAATATGTTCGACAGTAATCGCCCATGGGAATCACATAAAATATGCCTGACAAGTTGTTCAGCTGCATTAAAGAAGAAACAGCAGGACTCAGTGCTGACCACCAGCGGTAGCAACGGGAAAAGCAACGTGAACCAACAGGAACTGGTTGATCTCATGGTTGTCTGATGTTTGAGCTTTCTTGTAAAGTTTGGAGCTTTTGCACCACTCCAACTGTTTTCAACATTTGTTTTACTTCTTATTTTGCTATTTGGATTTCTTGTAATAGTAATTTGGAAAGTTGCATTCAAATGGAGCAATTCATTGATTTGACAATAGCTGATTAGCTGATGAGTTTCTATTACTTCCAATTTTGTCCAACAAGTTCTACATAGACTGCATTTATTAGTTCCACTTTTCACTCAGGAGAACAACTGTGTGTGCATTAAACTGACTTTATATAATCGGAGGGCAGTGTGTTAGCTTTGAGATACAGATAATGTTTGTTTTCCATTCAGTCTCTAGCAATTTAGGCTGTGTTAATGAACAATAAGTGGTTTCTGTAATGTCTGAGAAAAACCTTTCTTAAGAAGTTCATCATCATGTACAGTTTTCCTTGCCTAGTAATGCATTGTATTTTAAAAGCTAATATTGCATACTTTTGTGACAATTGCATATAGCCACAGGCACTTTGTAAAACCACTTAAATGTTTTTTGTGACATAGTTATAGCCTAGTGAAATGTATTGTTATAATAGCATAAGTAGGCCTAGAGAATAATCACAAATTTAGAAAACTGACTCAATAAGGTCAGTTATATTATTATTGCAATAGCCTATATCTATTAAAAAGATTTCACCTTAAGCTACCGCCTACCGGTCATACAAGCATCAAAACCTGTGAGTGTGTTAGGCCTACATTGTAGTTTTATTACTTATAAATTCAACTATCTATCTATCTATCTATCTATCTATCTGTCTGTCTGTCTGTCTGTCTGTCTGTCTATCTATCTATCTATCTGTCTGTCTGTCTGTCTGTCTGTCTGTCTGTCTGTCTATCTATCTATCTATCTATCTGTCTGTCTATCTATCTATCTATCTATCTATCTATCTATCTGTCTGTCTGTCTGTCTATCTATCTATCTATCTATCTGTCTGTCTATCTATATATATATCTATCTATCTATCTATCTATCTGTCTAAGACCATTTGCTATTGGCTACTAGCGGATGACGCGGTTGTTACGTGTCAACCAATAAATTAAAACCACTCTCCTCGTTTTTCAGAGAGAGAGAGAGAGAGAGAGAGAGAGAGAGAGAGAGAGAGAGAGAGAGAGAGAGAGAGAGAGAGAGAGAGAGAGCGAGCGAGCGAGCGAGCGAGCGAGCGAGCGACGTTGTAAAAGTAGAGGTCGCGCTGCATCTTGGGTACATAACTCCATGGTGATGCAGTGAGCCTGTTGTGTAGACTGGAAACCAAAGTAAGGTAAACGGGGGAGGGTCGGCTACGGGGGGGCTTTCAGTGAGTTACAATGCGTCTTTCAGGGTGTTGAACGGTCTCGGTAAACGATGTGCCAACTTTGCCGGTCGTCTCGAAGCGGAATGAGCCACTCTTGAACCCCGAAAACAAGTCCTTCTTGGCGGGGGAGAGCGAGAATGCAGAAGCCGAGAGCCCTGCTCGCTGTTGTCGGCTTGACTGGGAAATGGTAGCGTACTGTAGGAACCGCACTTGGAAGGAACATGGTCGAGAGGAGCAGCAAATTCTTGTTGATCGTCGTCGGATCCGTGTGTTTTATGCTGATTCTCTATCAGTACGTGGCTCCCGGGGTGATCAATTTCGGCTCCCCGCACGGTTATTTCACGGAGGAAGACGAGGGGGACATCTTCCCCACTCCGGACCCTCACTACGTTAAGAAATACTACTTCCCCGTCAGAGACCTAGAGAGGACGATTGATTTCCAAATCAAAGGGGAGGACGTGATTGTGTTTTTGCACATCCAGAAGACCGGGGGGACTACCTTCGGCAGGCACCTGGTCCAGAATGTACGTCTGGAGGTCCCCTGCGACTGCAGACCGGGCCAGAAGAAGTGTACCTGCTACCGGCCGAACCGCAAGGAGACCTGGCTCTTCTCCCGGTTCTCCACCGGCTGGAGCTGCGGCTTGCACGCCGACTGGACCGAGCTCACCAACTGTGTGCCAGGGGTCCTCAACAAGAAGGAGAACAAACAGAAAAATCTAAGGTAAAACTGTCAGATGTTTGGTTTGTTGCCTGTAGATTATGAAGAATTTTCAAGTGTGAGGTTTAGGAAATAACGTAGTCAAAAATTGTGAATCTATAATAACTATTTGACACATTTTTGAGGATTATATTACTGATATTTTTTTTTAAATAGCTTAACGTTACTGTCTTATTAGGCTATACTGTGTGTCGTTTTAGACGAGCATTGCAGTGATGCCACTGTAGAGAAAATGTACCTGAAGGTACAATAAGGTCACTGTAAACTCAGAGTTGTACATTGTGTTAATGTAGGATTAGATAAGATCTAATCACACTAAACTAAAATTTAAATCAAAGTAATATATCTCCTGTTGACAGTTCTACTTCTTACACCTCTTTGTCTGGTTTACAAAACATCCTTTAATGCAAGCTTATTCCTCTGGAGAGACAATTATAATAGGCATTGTCTTATAGTAAATTTGGCAGCATTTCTTCACACAAAATATCTAAATTTACGCAGCTATTTTGGTCCAATTTATACCACAGAGATATAGTAGTGAGTGATACCAGAGAAGATAAAGCATAACAGAAGGTAATATAATTGTGTCATCATAACTAAATAAAACAAACTCATGAAAGTTCCCACAGGATGCTAATGGATGTAATTGGTTGCTATGTTATCTTAATTCAAAGGTCTTTCTCTTCACCGAGTGGGACAGTGTTATGGTATGGTTTAAAATAAAAGAAGAATGTCAAGGATGGTGTGCATCTTCCTGAGACAGTAGATTGATAATAGATGCTTGCTGAGAGACAAATGTAGATTGAAATTTTGACATTGAGCTGTCACAAATGCAACAGAAGCTCTCTCAACAGTGACAATTGTTGATAGGTGCTAATTTCAGGGTGCCCTCCCAAGCTGGGATTCAGCTACATTTATTTCAGGCATGGGGGGGTGTGATACATCCAGCCAGGCAACATTTCCACTCAGTAATAATCCCTTGCATTGACTGTGGTATCCAGACACGACGCACATTCTTATTAAGTTATTGGCTAACCCATTTCTTCTCCGCGCCTCCCTACTGTTGTTGCCAACATATTGCATCCCTCACCCAGACATATTGACGGCTGTATCAACTTCCATTTCACTGCACCCTTGTGATTTAAGGGTATGCTTGTTGAATGAGTTATGTGTCTTTGTATTGCCTGAGCTTGTTCAATATTTTATTTTGGCTACGGGTGATCAATAGAACAAGGGGGGTGGGGGGGGTGTTAGAAATACGTGGTCATTTAAAGAAAGAAGTGTTTTTCGCCTCTCTGCCTATCTGTCTGGCAGCCAGACGCATGGAGATGTCAGGCCGGCTGCTCTGCTTCCCATGGCTGCTCAAACTGGGGATCAGAGCTGCAGGCTGGGCAGAGTTGGGCTGGGTCGGTAGGGGGGAGAGGGGAACCCTGCGGGGGTTTGGCTCCGCTCTAATCCGGGTGATTATTACTGCTGGGACACACACACATACACACACACTAGCGCTGGTATTTGCTGTTGGCGTCAGTCCTGACTCCCGTGGTTTCCCCTGCTCAGAGGTGATAACGTGTTCGGCCATTCTGCATGGCGAGCTGAGATATCACAGTGGAAGCAGGATAAACAGCCTTTCATCACTTTTGTGAGCACTGTTTCAAAGCCTGAACTTGTATGGGTGTGTGTATTTATGTGTGTGTCTGTGTTTGTGTGCACCTGAAGAGGCCACGGGAACAGAAAGAGACAGGAAGCCAGTGCAGATGAGAGGTCTAGGTATACACGCATGGGAGAGGAGAGGATCTCTTGCCTCTGGTATAATCGACTATCCTATCACTTCTGACAGAGAACCAAGGGACTACAAGTTTAATAGCACCCTGAAGAAAAACAATGCTGCTCCATATTACATGCAGCTCTACTTCCACAGGGAAGTGAAGTGAATCGCTGCAATGAGGAGCTTTGAAGACAAACTGGAATAACACTCAGTTTCCCTTCCTGTTTTTGTTCATTTTGACTGTTTTGACTGCTTTCCCCTATATGTGCTTCGGTCTGTGTATGTGTGTGTTTAAATCCATGTGTCCCTCATTGTTTGCCTCTCTTGTATCACTGTGGTAATGCTTGTTTAGGGACATTGGTCTTTAAGGCAGTAGCAGTGTGGCGAAGAGGCCAGAGAAAGTGTGATTAAGATCATCTGTGTTTACAGAACGGTGGTGAGGGATTTCTTGGTGCAGTGTCGTACACATAGCCTTAAAATCAGCTGTGCGGATTGTCAGCATGGTGGAGATAAACAGTCTTTAGCCCCAGCCAGTGGTTTTATGTGTCTGACACACCTTGTACCTGCACACTTGTGGAGGAAGTGGTTTGGAGCTGCACCGTTAACTGTGAGAAACAAAAAAAAACCAGCCTTTTCTAGAAATATTTGGCAACACAGCAGTTCTAGCGTTGAGATCCAGCATCTCTCTGCAGCTGTTTCCTCATCCAGCTGTCAAGTGAATTTTACACAAACATTTTAAATGCTGCAAAAATAAAATGTGAATTAGCACCATTTCCATCAGCTGGATTCAAGCACATTAATACGCCTCCTTCATGTCAGAAAACACATCCACAAGAAGGGAAAAAAAAAAATGAAAACAGACAAATTGATTTAAGAATTTAAAGTTTGTAATTTACATTTACTGTCATATTGCCGTATGCTTTCGTTTGATTATGAAAACAAATATGTGCCAATGTTTAGGCCTGCAATAATTATTTTCATTATTGGTTAACTGTGCCAGAAGGACGCAAGAAAATTGCAGAGCCTATGTTGACATATTTAAATTGCTTATTTTATCTAACACTCCAAAAGACATCAACATATTCAAATATGTTCATTTTGCTGTCATAGAACACCTAAAATCATCATATTCACATTTGAAAACTTGGAACCAACCAATTAATTGATTAGTTTTTTCCGCTTTACTTATTGTTATATTGCACAACAGAGTATAATGACTACATAAGCACAGCAGTTGCTATTTTAAAAGACAGCCAGGCCAACATTTATGGGTTTTTCTTGAAAGAACATCTCTGAATGTACAAAGCCACTATTGAACTGTTTAGTATTGATAAAACATTTGCCAGGCCCTGTTGTCATGGCTGTATGATTTATTGATTCTACAGATAGGTCTGTATCACTGTGTGTTGCACAGTTTATTCAAAATGTTTCTACTTCAAGAGAGCATACAAATGTTTTCAAGCCATTGAAGAAATTGGATTGAATATGGTGGTTTTTCAAATTCAGTATATCATAAATTGTGGGAGAGAAAATGCCACGATGGATTAGGCTCAGTTTGGTCTGGTGACAAATGTGTCAGCTTTAGAGGGAGGCACATTAAGCAGCAGCAAGCGGCCGTGAGATGAATGGTTCGTAATAGGAGAGACAGGTCCATCTTTGATCGGTGATGAGATGAGATCGAGATGAAGAGTGGCATTGTGGGAGAAAAGAACTCACATACTCGGCTGAACGCCACTCACAGTGGATTTGTCATCATCCCCCTCCCCCCTCCCCCTTATATCAGTTTTAATGTTCTTCAGTGATCCCATGGGACAAACCAATACACACACATACATAGTAGAACACACACTAATGAGTGTGTGAAACTAAACAGACACAGCCCCTAATGCAAGGCCTTGATATGGGGCTTCTAATTGGTTAAGGAGGTATCTACCACTTTACTCAAATTATAGCCACACTTTCAGATGGGGGATACCATCTGTCCTGTGCATGTGTGTGTTTGTGCACACATCTCATGAGTGTGTGTTTTTAATCCTAGTGTGTCATAGAGCGTTTTAGTAAGCGAAGTGATGGGGCTAATTTTACTGCCTCTACTTGGCCCTCTCAAATCACTCCCTGTTTTTTTTTCTCTCCATCTCTTTCTTTCCCGCCTCCTCTTCATCCCCTCTGCCTCCCTCTAAAACACTTTCCCTCCCTCTCCTTCCGTCCTTTCCTGCATCCTTCCCTCCATGATGGTGTCACTCTCTAATCAAACAGCAGGCTTGCTTTCCGCTTGGTGGCTTTATGGCCGGGGGCTCACTCTCTATCTCTCTCCTTCACTTTTCTCTCTCTCCTCTTTCCTCCTCTCTCCATCTCTGCCCACTCGCCCACTCCTTTGCCATCTTCTTCTCCCTCTCCCTCCGAGCGTGACTACCGCATTAGAGGAAATGTCTTTTCATGGAAGATTTGCTGCAATTTCCAAAATGGCTGCTTTGCCTAATGGACAACTGCCTTGGTTCTAATGAATGATTACATGTATGAGTATGAGGGGGGGAAAGGACGGGGGGGGGCACAGAGAAGGGAGGAGGATATGGAGGTGATGAAGAGTCATATGAGGAAGAAGATGAGATGACTGTGGGACAAGAGGAGAGCTGTCAGGGAATGATTGAAAAGATAAAAGTAGAGGGTGAAAACGTTTAGTTTCATTGCTGGGGAGGGGGCTAGTCAATTAGCACGGTTGTCAAGCACTGGGCATTACTCTTCTTTCAATAGGTCTGTTTCAGATTCACAGCACAAATCACTGCACTCTAAGCTGGCTCTGTGTGTAAATGTGTGTGTGCGTGGCGTGAGAGCGGATGCGTGTGCATGTGGTAGCTCAGCATGGTGCCATCAGCCAGCCAGCCAGCCAGCACAACCCAGAATCCAGATGAACTCCAGGAAGCTACAGAGGCAGCCCTGGCTGATTGGCATATAGTACAAATGTGTGTGCATGCCCAAGTCTATATGAGTGCGTGCACACGCTCATGCGGAGCCAGGCAGGTTGGTGTTAATCCAATCAGATTAGCCGTGTTTAAGCGCCGGCGGCCAGTCGCTCCAAAACCGGTTATGTCCACTCATCCTGGGCACCTTCTTCTTTGCATTCCCAACAAACATTCCCACATTCCCTGCCTGTTTACTTAGCTCAAATCACCTTCACTTATGGGACAAGCCTGCTTGTCTTAGTGGAAACCAGGCTCTAATGGGGTTACCAGTGGTGACCTAATGCCTTACTGTAGCTGATGTTAAGTGTGTGAGGAATTGACATACAAACGGAGGCATTAAAGAACATTTTGTGGCAATATGTTTGCAAAAATTATGCTTTTCTGAACTAATTAGTGCTAGGACCATTAGTAGATGAATGGGCTTTTCAGCAGACAATTATTTATTGTCTTATCTAATGTAAAAAAGACCATATATATGCTGGTTACAGACTCTTTACTATCATTAACATAAATTGTTATTTATTTTTACTGATGAGTGATGGTCAGTCAAAATAATCAGTTAGAAGATGTCATTTAGGCTCTGGTAATTGGTTATATATATATATATATATATATATATATATATATATATATATATATATATATATATATATATATATATATATATATATATATATATATATATATATATATATAGCCATATATTTGTTTTTGACATTTTTAACTTCAAAGCGAGGATTCCCAACCTTTTTTTGGCTTGTAACCCCTAAAACAAAGCCATGTCTACTTCAACCCCTTGTCACAGGTCTTATACTGTATGTGTTCAAGCTGTCACCTGTTGTCACCTGTAACCAATATGAAATTATTCCTTCTCATACTGTTTTTATTTGAATACTTTTTTGAGGATAGAAGGTGTAAACATTATACAGAAATTCTCAAGAAAAAAAGAAAATTCTTAATAAAAAGTCTGAAAAACATTTTCTTCCTTTTAATCATCCTGCAACCCTTAGATTTTAGCCCTTCTGTTGTAGATATAGGTGTTGTTTTCTGTGTTGTTACAAGAAGAAACTCAACTCACAAATGCAGTTATTATTACCACATTTGTCCATTACTCTAACTTATTCTAACTTTTAATGTTAGTCTTAAATACAACACTAGATCAGCACACCAACAGCAGATAATGCAGTCAAGCAAGTGGCTCTTCACGTTTTGTGCTCTGCCCTTCACAATATAGTGAAAGGATGGTCAACTCACACGCAATCTCACACATAAAAGAGTGTGATATGCCCCCTATGTGTTTTCCTCTCCAGTAGCTTGAGGCATGTGTTGACAGGCCTCTCTCAGCTACACCGCTGCTTCCCCTCGAATACAAGAGTTCAACACAGGTTCAGCCTCAGGTCCCCGTAATGTATAACCAGCATCACAATTCAGAGTTGAGACTTTAGCTCAAGAGGATATGGGGATGCCTCTGTTGGGCCCCCGGCCACACACACAGGGCTTTCAGTTTGACTCCCTGCCATACCGGCTGTTTGCAGCCATTTTTCAGCAGGCAACTGTTTGGCTGTTGTTGATCAGGGATGCAAAATGGCCCGATTAAGGCCAAACTGCTGGTGTTGAAAAATGCTGATTATCAGAGTAAGGTATGGATTCTTGTATTGTTTAGAAGGATGATTGAATCAACATTAAACTGTCCAGAATACAAACCCGTACAGTCAAGTTGAGTTAAGGCTGTTGCCACCATTGATTTGCCCCAGCTGTTTCACCTCAGTGAACATTTAAAGACAGGACAAGGACAAGGATCCGCTTGATCGCTGACGACTGGTGGTCTGTGAGGGGTTATCTTTGCTCTGCCTGCAAGGCTTCATTATTGATTAGCCATTATGGATCGCAGAGGGTTTTTTCATCGATTTGATAAAACTTAAATGACGCCGACATTGAGCAGAGCCTTTCCAGATCCGATCTGGCTGTGTGCTCGACACAGAGGGCAGATGGGGAGAGCGAGCGGGAAAGAAAAGCAAGAGTGATGTGTTTCTTAATCATTACACAGCCTCTGTAACTCTGTGTGTCACTCTGTCTCTTCCACCCTCTGCCTCCGACTGTCAAATGTCAACCCCCCTCACTACCACCAAAGTGATTCTGCGGCCCTGTGGACAAATAACCGTGCGGCGAATGATTAGCAGACATTTCTATGGCTGGTAATGAGGGCCGCTACGCTACAGCAGCTCCGCCAACAGGATTACTCCCTATTGATTAGCCTAGCCTAGCATTAGCCTTGCTAGCTAAAAGCGACTGGGTGATTAGTGGGCCTTTCTAAAGTGGTTAATGAGTGGTGGAGAGGAATGCTGTGGTATGCTATCCATGAGAATGGGATTACAGGCTATTAATCAGACAAGAGCCTAGCTGAAGTCATTAGCCAACCCCACGGCAAAGTCAGTGTGTTGGTGGCTGATCCTAGTTCCTGGTTTCTAAATCCGGTTTGGCCTTGTCGGTTTCGTGTGCGCTCTTGCTACATATCAACCCTGAGTGTCTGTCTTTCTTTTAACACCCCCCACCCCATGGTGCCCTATTCTTTGATGGCACTCCCTGTCTTTTCCCTGCTTCCCTTCTTCTGAGATGGAGAAGGACAGAGAGAGAGAGAGAGAAAGACATCCCCAGGGACTGCTCTCTGCATCCATTAACAGCACTGTCTTTTTATGTCCCTGAATGTGACAAGTCCAGACAGGATGTGACCCGGGAGCTTCTCCTTGTCTCTCAGTTTGAGCACCTCATTTTTTATGTAAACAAACAAATAAATGCATCAATTTCCTGCATGTGTGTGTTTATGAATAAATGCATCCATTCATGAAGCTGATGTGTGTCTGTGGGAGCATGTTTGTATGTGTGAGAGCGAAGAGATGGCCAACGGAGGCATGTGAACGGAGAGGAGAGGCTGACAGGCGTACTAATTGAATTGTGGGAAAAATGCAAATCCCATACTGCCTCTTTGAATTAGGGGGAGGAGTTTTAACTGATTGGGACTGTCTTCTCTTTGGGAACACACACACACAGTAGGCTAACCTTTACCAAATCCCAAAAACAGAATGAATGATAGTATTGTGTCTGCATCCTTACACGCCTCACCATGTCTTTTTCCCATCACTTCTCTCCGTTCTGCCCATCATGCCATCCCAGCACTTCAGTGTCTTTTGTCTGTGTGCATGTGTGTGCGTTTGTGCATGTGAGCGCCCCACCAGAAGAGCTAAAGTGCTGATGCCATTCATGGAAAGAGAGCGAAGGAAAAAACAGAGATTCTTCGTTCTGCTACACTTGGTTTGTCTGCTTTGCTCTAGGGCAGACCTGTAGATCACCAGAGTTGGTGTGTGTGTCTGTGTGTGTGTCCATGTGTGTGTCCTCTGCCTTCATTTGTGCATTCAAGCAAGGGTTGCATGTGTCCTGTGTGAAATATTTGAAATTGGATCGAACTGTGAAGTTAATTTTTGAACTTGGAAACGGTAGTTTCTTTACTGGTCCACTAATTGGTTTTCTCTGGAGGTTTTAACTGCATCTCACTATCGCTTCTAAACACCATTTAGATATTGAGATTGAAAGCTGCAGAAAATTTAAGTGGACCTAGAATTAATACTTTTTGGTCAAATGCAGTTTCTTGTTTTTGAGGTCTTTCTTATATTTCTATATTCATATTTACCCACACTTGGTAAGATGTTTCATTAAAGGTCCTATGACGTGCTGCTTTTTGGATGCTTTTATATAGGCCTTAGTGGTCCCCTAATACTGTATCTGAAGTCTCTTTCCCGAAATTCAGCCTTGGTGCAGAATTACAGCCACTAGAGCCAGTCCCACAATGAGCTTTCCTTAGGATGTGCCATTTCTATGTCTGTAGCTTTAAATACTATTGAGGAAGAGAGAGGGGGGACAAGATGGAGAGTGGGGGTGTGGCCTTGACCAACTGCCATGCTTTGCCAAGGGGGTAAGTCTTTCTCCACAACGTGTACCTCCCATGGCGCCATTTTGTTGCTAACAAGCCATCACCCGCCGTTAGCATTCCATTGACTGCCATTCATTTTGACGTCACTTTGACAGCGAATAACTTTACATCTGAAGTGTTTAAAGACTCTAGAAACATAAACAATGGACAAATAAAGTTTCTTTCTAAAGAAACATGACAATGTATAAAAGGCTCCATTACCTTATATCTCACGTTATGGCTCCGTAGTATACGTTTTTGTAAAAATAGGCTAACGATTGTGTCATAACCACGCGACTTATTGTCGCATAGTAGAGGAATTACCGTATAGTACGGGATAAGCTCGCAGGCAGTTTTGACTTACATTAGCGGTTTAAGTTTAATTACTAATGTTAACTAGCATTTTAGTTAGCAATAATTAGCCTGTGCCTATGTTATCTCCTTACATATACCTACGTTCTCCGTCTCTGCAAGATTGGGAATGATTGGCTACCAGAAGACTTCCAAGTTTCAGACAGGTTGCTCACGTCACATCTACGTCGTCAAGCTCAGTTGGAGGCTGCGCAGTAACGCTCAGCTATTACCGGAAAAGTGCTTCTAATATACTTCACTGGTCTCCGTCCAGAGCAATGGGATCTGTTGGTCCATTTATTTGTGTCTATGTACTTCGCTCGTTTGCAAGCCATGATGTCTCTCTCTTTCTCATGGGCGGCCCAAATTCTCTGGGCGGGAAAGCAGAGAAAGGGGAGGTAACCTTTCCCCTTATGATGTCATAAAGAGAAGATTCCAGATCGGCCCATCTGAGCTTTCATTTTCTCAAAGACAGAGCAGGATACCCAGGGCTCGGTTTACACCTATCACCATTTTTAGCCACTGGGGGACCATAGGCAGGCTGGGGGAACTCATATTAATGTTAAAAAAAAAACTAAAGTGAAATTTTCATGCCATGGGACCTTTTAATAAGACTGATGTTACTTAATATTTTTCTAAAGTGATTATGACATTGTGTCATTCTACTTATTGATAAAGGCTACATAGTTATCCTTTTAATGGTAATAATGACAAATTGAACAGCAAAAAGACACTGTCCACTGTCCCTACACAGCATAGTGTTGAAAAAGGCTCTGTTCCAAGGTTGGATCTTTAGTTTTTAGTGTTGTTACCAATGTGAATTTGAATTAGGTGTTCTTACTTCTAAAACAGAACCCTGAAGTTCCAGTTTCACTTTGGCTCTCTAGTGGTGCTTCTCTTTTTGGGGGAAACCATCTTTAGGTGAGCATGAACAGTACAGACATGAGTGTGCAGAGGACATATTAACCAGACAGCTGCCATGCGTTTTATTTTGCCGTTTGGCTGATTAATTGAATTAATGATGATTAACTTCAGCTAGCGAAACTTGCTCCAGACAGTTGTCTTTATAGCTGGCAAAATTGTTAACAACAGTACTTCCACTAAACTTGTATCACATCTTGTTAAGAGATTGTTAATAATGTAATTAAAAATGTGTGTGAAAACAAGTAATTGATCACCCCTCCCGCATATATACATACCGGTGTGTGTGTACACACACACACACACACACACACACACACACACACACACACAC
Organism: Sander lucioperca; assembly: GCF_008315115.2. Taxonomy (NCBI): domain Eukaryota; kingdom Metazoa; phylum Chordata; class Actinopteri; order Perciformes; family Percidae; genus Sander; species Sander lucioperca. Next base: position 21,594,348 of record NC_050190.1, on the reverse strand, counting down.
ATACACACACACACACACACACACACACACACACACATACAATCTCTTGTGTAAGCAGCAGATTTGGACAAATAAGGGTTAAATAAATATGTCACCTTATCTGGAAATCTCAACATGGTCCATTGTTGAGTCAAACTTAACAGTAAAAAAGTAGGACAGGCTTCTCCTGTAACGGCAGTAAAGATCAATTGAGGGAGTGCCATCACGCTGGATAAAGGTCAGTGTTAAAGCTAATCCAGTTATACTATTCTTAGTGTCTCTTCACCTCTTTGTCTCTTGCCGCTCAGCTGCCTCCTCTTCACCCACACACAGCACTGTGGATCTGGGCCACGAGTATGCAGTTTTCACCTTTTTTCCCTATATACTTAAACATTTTGTGTACCACCTCTGCTTCCCCTTCTCTCAGCCCCGCTTCTCCCTTTTGCTCTGTCAAAAAAAAGTTATACTTAATCTTCCTCGCCACCACCCTGTCGTTTTGGGTTTCCCAGCACGTGTCAGCTTCCTCCAGAGAGAGGAAGTGATGTGTCAGGAAGTGCTTTTTATCTGCCAGTGATCTGATCTGATGTGAGATTGAGATAAACACAGGAGGAGTGTAGTGTTCTGTCTCTCACCCCTGAGAACTGTACGATGGAGAAGCCCTCCTTTTTTTGTGTGCCTGTGACTGCTTTTTTCCTTGTGTGCACGGACAGAAAAATCTGGTGGTCTTGGGGTGATGTACACTTTCATGTATTTGAAATTACAAAGGGAATACTATAAAGTGGGTCTTTGAAACCCCATTCAGCCCTTCAACTCCTTTAAAAACAATCTGCTCTCCTGTGAAACCTGATAGAAGCTTAGGAAGTAGTCTTGCAACAGTGAAATCACCAGATTGATCCCTTGCAATATGCAATATGTCTGCAGACAGGCTTGTGTTGTTGTCTTTGAGGAAGAAACTAAACCTTCACCTGCTCCTATTTTTTTTCTACTTTTATGTAAGACTGTCAAATTAATGCAGATAAATCTATTACATCACTTTCAGGAGCTCCTACGCCTGCAGAGTATATTGTTTGTACATTCAGAAGACTAAAAGACAATACATGTATCAATATTTCAGATTTGGCCTTGGGTTGTCATAACAAGCACATAGATTGTGTTTAGAGTTTAATAGGAAGGGAAAACCCAATCCTACTGAGGCTTGACTATTTTCAGGAGTCAGTGCAGTGTCTTAAATTTAAAAAGCCTCTGTGGTTTATAGTAGATACACATGGAGAAGCAATGCTAATACACCACTCATAAATATGCCAGATATTTTTAGATAATTTGGCAACTCTATCTGAACATCTTATTTTCCGGGTTTATCGTTGTATGTGGTCGGCAAGGTAACGTAATTGGCGAGTAGGCTGTCCTTCAACTAACTGATGCATTTTCTTTATCATAGCTGTATGTCTCAACTGGGGGTTAGCAGGCATTCGGACTGAAAGAAGCCCTGCGTCGGTGGGTGGGTGTTGTTTCAAGTAGAGGTATGAAACATGGTCCAGTAAGTTTGAGTAATAGATCCATGAGTTTGAAGGTCCTATCACAGAGGCCAATGCACTGCACTTTATAGTACTCGGAGACAGAATTTTAAAACACACGGCAGGAATCATTTTATCTTCGGTTGCAATGATTGCGAGGTAAACGGCAGAAATATAGCATTCACATTACAAAGAAATTTACCAGGAATGTACACTTGCATGTATTTGATTGGCGATGGCAGTGTCTTGCCGGTTGAGCCTGGTTTAACTTGCTAGACGACCCTGCGTTTTGTTCACACGGAGCTAAATCCAGCCTGTGATGTCTTTTCCCTGTGATGGAAGGCAGACCATTTCCAAAACTCCCACCTCCCAAGGCGCCCAAAATGCTGATAGCATGTGTCTGTGGTGGAGAAATCAGTAAGCATCAGCTACCACACTGTCTATTTACAGCCTGAGATATTCAAATCATTTAGTCGTTGGGTTTTGCTTGTTGTCAAAATTTGACTTGGCGGAGTATCTCCCTTTCTAATTACTGGACAAATTAAACCAAAACAATGACTATCAAACAGCCTTCTGTGTGTCTGCCTGTCACACTGCTGTCATCCATAAATTCCATATTCTCTGCAGCAGAGAGGTGCGAAGGCTGGTGTCATTCCCAGATGCTCGATGGTGTTTTAAGCCGCGCTGCGAACGTTTACTCCAAGGCACCTAACCCTAATCTTAACCTTAACCCCTTGTGCCCGTGCCCCTCGCAGCGCCCATCCTGGGCGTTGCGTTTTAACCCAAACCTAACCATAACCATTGCCTAATCCTAGTGCCTTCCAGGCAGCGCTGCCTGGAAGGAGACGTTGGGGGCTTAAAACACCGATAAAATTCCCAGATAGCCAAGAAATTCTTGGTGGCAGCTCCAAGGTTTCCAGCTAATGTTACACCACCACCAAGGAGCCTTTTTAAGCACTGAGAAGCTTTCAGAGGTGAATCAAGGTGTGCCCAGACATGTTCCCGGAGTAAATTGTAGTTTTCTGTTTGAGTTAAGCTTTCTTTAACCAGGCAAGTCAGTTAAAAACAAATCCTCATGTATGCTGACATCCTATTGAAGGCAAAATCCCAAAATTGGGATTGAGTTTAAAATTTTTTTTGGATTTGTAAGGTAAATGTGTGTGTATGTATATGTATATGTATATGTGTATGTATGTATATATATAGATAGATAGATAGATAGATAGATAGATAGATAGATAGATAGATATACTAACTACTATGGTCATAAGACTAAAAGGCTAATCATCTGCAGATGGTAACAGAAAACCAAAACAATGACTGCAATGCCACAAAAAAAAACAAAAAAAAAAAACAAGATAACCACCAAAAGTAATTAAATGAGATGGCACTGTTGGTGTAATGTCTCAACAAAACCTCCCCCGTATACAATCTGTTTGCTTATGTGTGTCCATAGCAATAAAAGAAGGAGAGTAGAGGCAATTGAGGCAGATAAAAAAAAAACGAAGACCTCCAGGCTGCCTCTCTAGTCCAGAAGGCACGTTCCAGAAAGATTTCACTCCGTCATGACTTGCGTGATGCAGGCCTTTTGCATGTTAAGCGCCACAATGCAAATACTCAGAGGCGCTCATGCAAAAATGCAGACCACGCTCTCTCTCACACTCTCTCTTTCTGCCAGACACATTCAGCCTCCGTCCCTCACTGACTTTATGGATGTTCACTGTTTGACGCTGTCCCTTGTTGAATATACCCCCCGCCCCCTCTTGCTCTGTTTTTTTTTTTTTCTTTCTTTCCTCCCTCCCTTCCTTTCTCCCTTCTCTCTCTCTGCCGTCTTTTGTCCGGCATCTCTTCACGCTTGACCAGCCTTGCTGTGACTCTTGACTTCAAAGAGCTACTTCATTCATCAGTCACTCATCAGGGAGAGAGGGCCATTCAGCGCTGCGCTAAAAGAGAGGGAGGGGACGGGGAGTGAGTGTATAAAAAAGGGAAAAAAGAGGGTGAACAAGTGTATGAAAAGAGGGCACGAGAGAGAAAGAGGATCCGCTCTTGACCGCGGGGAACCTCAGGAGTCACAAAAGCAAAAGAGGGACACACTCCAACATCTACACACCCATACAGAGTCACTCTTGACACTTACACACAACGTTTTTCTGTTTTTGTCCTGTTGGTTGCGTGCAGGTTTGCTGCCTATCCGTCTTCTCTCTTTCTCATCTTTCCTTCATTCTTTTCACTTGAGCCGGCAGTACAAAGGAGTGTCGATGCCTGTTCCTTCCCGTAATCCGTGTGTGTGTGTGTGTGTGTGTGTGTGTGTGTGTGTGTGTGTGTGTGTGTGTGTGTGTGTGTGTGTGTGTGTGTGTGTGTGTGTGTGTGTGTGTGTGTGTGAGAATCCTTACTATGCAACGGCCACTCTCCAGTATTTCTAAATCTCTCCCTCTGTATTTTCATCGCCTTCGTGCTCACTGACATTCTCTTCCTCTTTTTTTTTTTTCATTCCTCTATATTTTGAGGTGGCTGGCAAGCTAGTTTTCAGGTCAGTGGGAATTAGTATTGCTTCCCCTCTCAGCTGGAGTCTGGCTCACACACACACACACACACACACACACACACACACACACACACACACACACACACACACACACACACACACACACACACACACACACACACACACACACACACACACACAGATATGCACGTTTGTTTTTTGTTCTTTGTGCGAGTGGTTTATACGGACATGTGGTTGTGTGGTCTTGTATACACGGTTGCCTAACTTGTAAAGATGCATTGCTTGTAGGTGTGCCAGGGTACTTTTCTTCCGTCTTTTGTCTCTTCATTGTTCTGCTGTTTATTTGTTTTTCTCCCTCGAGTAATAAGTCATAACTGGAAGTCTGTCACGCTCGCCTTTAGTCTGTTTTTGTGGCTGTTCACTTTTTGTATGAGGGAGAGGAGATTTCTTTTATGACTCACCTTGTTTGTGTGTGGGCATGTATATGTACATCTTTAACCCAGGTTATCCTCTCCTTGATGTTTATTGCCAGTAAGAAATCTGGTTAGGCTAGATTTATCAGTTCCTCAGTAGTTATTCACATGGCAGTATAGTATAGTAGTAGTAGAAGTATATATTTTGACATTCTCGCAACTAATACTGCAACCACTGATTATTTTCCAGTTATTTTTATTTATTAATCATTTGAAAATGGTGAAAAAAGCCCATCGTAATATTCCAAGGGGACGTCTTTTTTTTTTTCTTTCCCCCGACCAGCAATCCCCAACCCAAGGAAATTTAGTTCACCAACACATACTGTAAGACAAAGAAAAGCAACGAATCCTCACAATTGAGAAACTAGGTCACCTTTGGCATTTTCGCTTGATTCATTTTCTGTCAGACGACTTTTTGTTTGAGTTCTACTCTCGACCTGTTTGTAGGTCAAATGGCAGATATTGTCTGGAATGGATTTTACCTTTTTGTATGTTTTGTTAAGAGACAAACATGCAGCTAACACTAATACTGAATTGCAGTTACAAGTGTATTAGATACACCTTTACCATCTTGTGCAATCCAATGCAAAAAAACCACTTGATGATTAATTCTACCTTTTTTCAGTTTGTGTCGACACTGTCGCAGACACAACTCTGGTTATGTTTGAGCTGTATTCATGTAGTGGAAGTGTTGGACTACATCATATTTTAAGAAGTTTAGAATATTCTCTCACATTTATGTATGTAAATGGCAGCAGACAGATTTGTAGCCTAGAGAAACGTATACATGCCTGTATTGATCTAATAAGCGTCAAACAAGTCAACAAATTACCATGTTGTTTTTGCCTTTTTTAGTTAGGGAATACGTAAAGAAGAGGAATTGCATTCACTTGGAATCCATTGAAAATTGGGCACAAGAATTGGTGTGTGTGTGCGCACACACACACACACACACACACACACACACACACACACACACACTGTCTTCATTAGGCAATGCTTCATCATCACGGGCACACACAAGCTGCCACGTGCCAGTGCACACCAACGGCTTTGAGAGAGCAGGTGTGGAGACATACATGAGTCACAGGTCTTAATAAAGCAGAGGAGGTGTGAATGAATGAAACACCTCTGGATTTTTTTTGTTTTTGTTATTCTGATCGCCAGAATGAGAGTGTGTGTATGTATGTGTTTGTTTGTCTACATGTAAGCAGCAGCTCATTCATAGCAATAAATGAGTTTTCTAAGTATTCATCAGTATAAATCAGTGTGTGAATTACACACACGCTCCAATGTGGTGAGTCAGTAAAGTTCTTGTAAGCCTGCAAGCTAAGTAACGGGCCTGCCACGACATGCCTCAGCAACACATAGAAGCATAGGGACATTAACGTTACTGCAGGAGAAAAATTGGGATGGAGGTAGAAAGACAGAGAAAGAGCTTAATGAAAGCGCCACGGAGGAGGAAATTGGAAGGGAGGGATAATTGCGTTCAAGTCGGCCAACGGAAAGAGGCTGGGGAAAAATGAGAACGGGAGTAAAAAGGAAGCAGAGATGAAGTGTAATAAAAGGGAAGGAAAACAAGAAGGTGAGCGAAAGTATCTCTTCGTTTACCCCTCCTCCCCTAATGGAATGTTAATCAGCGTAAAGAGGTCAGCCGTGTGTGTGTGTGTGTGTGTGTGTGTGTGTGTGAAGGTCGGACATGGTGTTCTGGCCCTTTCGGAGCCTTGTCTAAAGTGCTTCAAGTGAACAACTGCACACAGGGGTCCATTACAATGCCCTTTACAACTTTCTTTACAACACCCCCCCAGCCATAAACAGTTCTTTGATTCATCAGTTTTGAGAGCATTATCATGATAATGAAACACTCCATGAAGGGTTTAATTCCAAGACCTCAAATATCCAGTTTTGGAGATAAAAAAATATTCATTGTTCATGTTTTTCATCTATAAAATACTAATAAGATCTTTTGTTTACAAGTTGTCTTCCTTTTTGTCACCCGTCAATATTTTGTGAGAGCAGCTGCCAGCTTTGTAAAAGCATATATTCATGAATCCAAACCTTCAACATCTATACCTGTCTTTCACCCCCCCACCCCCACTCCCACCCCCCCCCACACACACACACACACACACACACACACACACACACATTTCAAAGAGGGAATTCTGTTGCCAGTGGGTTAACTTGGGCAGACATTCACAGTGGGTTTTAGATCACAAAACACCCAAAGGATCAAAATGTGTCATGCATGGCAACGATTTAAAATGTATTGCACATTTCATATTTTTATTAAAAATGTCTGTAAGGTTATTTCAGGGCAGTGATAGCCTGAGGGTGAGAGAAAAGGCTTGCGCACTATTGGCAAAAACATCATTGTTTTTTTCTCTTCTGAATTGTGCACACTGGCAGGAGTTGCATTAACACCGCTTTTTCCACACTTAAATTAAAATGTCACTGCTTAAAAATTAAACACAATGTCAAAATGAAAGTGCGTTCTTGAGACTGTGATGCTTTAGGATTTAAATGTACTGAAGGATTTTCTTCAGCATGCATCTTTGTTTGTTGGCCAGAAGAGTCTTCCAAGCACCAAATTAAATTGTGTAGGAAGCTGTCTGAAACATTATTTGCTTTTTAAATAAAAAAATTTAAAAAAATGACGGCCTCAGGTGATTTGGAAATTGCAGTAGTCAGTACTGAATTGCCTTTTCTTAGTATGATTCATCGTGCAGGCCCAAAACAGAGGCAGGTTTTAAGGCCGTTTTATGGTCCTGCGTAGAATCGATCCCTCTGCGTCTATGCCAGACCCTACGCCGTAGCCTGACTTGCACTTCTCGAAAAACGTAACTACACGTCGCGGCCACGCACGTCACTCGGCCGTGGCTGGGTAGCGTTGCATTTTCCCCGACTCATTTCCTGGTTCTCCTTCTTCATAAACAAAATTAACTCAAGGAGAGGGTTAACTTTTCCTGCTACAGATTTCCCACCTTGGTCAGAAAGCACAGGGGAGACACTTTGTTTTGTTCGCATGTTTTTAGCATAATAAACCCACTGTACGCTGCTGCTGAGCACCAAACAGCTGACCAACAAAGGTAACGATGAGCTGGAGAACATAGTGGAGGATTTAGAAGAGCGAACATTCGACTTACATTCATCAGGTGACTGTTCACTCCCTTTCTCATTTTTCCCCAGCCTCTTTCCATTGGCCTACTTGAACGCAATTATCCCTCCCTTCCAATTTCCTCCTCCATGGCGTTTTCATTAAGCTCTTTCTCTGTCTTTCTACACGACTTTAAATAAATACTAATGTTGCTCCATATCTTCTGGATGGGTTATGACTTTGGCCATGATTTTCTGCTTGCCAACAGCTTTTGAGCTCCCCGACCAAACCCCAAGATCAGGCAATGTGGGCCAAAAAAAAATCTGTTAATGCAGCCTTTAATCGATATTTTTTTGACAGTTAAGCCATGTTCATTGGCATAATTTTTCTACCACTGTTATTTAACATGGTGGTTGACATGACCTCATGACACCGAGCTACACTTCTTGTGTATGCAAGTATTACTGAAGCTACACTACAGATGGTCATTTACAGCTCTACTGGATGCTTGCAAATTAAATGTGGTACCAACACACAAAATGTGTATGTTGTCTCCTCTTGACATACACAAAATTGTGTTTAGCATGCTTCCTTACATTCCTACTGTGATACAAAGTGGATATCCGTAGTGCTGGAAGGGGTTTTGCCACGTGAAAAGAGCAACTTTGTCCTGCATTATATTTTGGAGGGTGGATTTACTTCGTCAGTCTTCTCTCACCAACTTAATTTCCACATTTCGCGCTGATTGCTGTATTTCTTGGGTAACTAGTCTGATGTGAAGACTGCCAGTTTGTATCAGTCTCCTTAGCTGAGGTAATCTTTACAGCTCAATCACTTGAAGCAGTTTTTGCTTTTTTCAAGCTAGAAGTGTTTTGCCCTTATTTCAGTTTATTGGGCCGTATAAGAAATTGGGCCGTGTAATTTCACTTGGGAGCAAAACAATCAGACCAGGACCTTGTTGAGGGGGCAGGCCGAGTACGTCTCACTGCCCTTCTGGAGTGAGAATCGTTTGCAGTGAGGATGAGATCTGACCGCCATCCATCTCAGCTACACAAACACTGAACAGTGGATGAAGCAGAACCCTTTCAGAAAGTATACGTGGTGATTCACTTAGCATTTCAAGTAACCATATATCAAACCAAGGAAATTAAATAAAAAGGGATGTTAATTATTCCAAATCTGATTTCATAAATAGTGGGATAATCCGTTGTTGTACATTAGGACGGCAACAGCACATATTCCAAGGGGAGTGTGGTAATCAGTGCAGTGATCCACAGCCGCAGCAGATGCTGCTGCTTCATGTTTGTTTAGCTGTTAAGAAAGTCCTCTCCAGCTACAACTATCTGACTAACAAAGGAGCAAGCATCAAAGGGGTCAAATATGTTCCTTTCAGTTATCAAAACAGGTTTAAAGAATATAAGTACCTTTATCCATTTAAAATGTAAATATATTGTGTAAAACAATACCAGTGATATATTTAATCTAGGTAGTCTGTTTCGTATCACACCGACTACCTTTTTACAACATTACAACACAATTTACAATGAGGGATTATTGCAAACATTTCAGGTGGCAATCGCTTTCGGTTTTACCTCCAAACAAAGTGCTTTTGATCATCCGGCTAGACTGTTGGCTTGGTTGGTGATCGTTTGACCAATCGTTTCTTACACAGTTGGACAATTTTATCATAACCAACGTGGTAAAATGTGGGCAAAAATGAGACCGAAGTTGTAAAAAGCTAGCCTGGTTGACGCCAGACCCTTCTCAGTTGTAACTGAGAGTGGGTCTGGAGAACGTTCATTCGCAGCCCATTTCCAAAGGGGCGTCACCAACGGACGCCTCTCAAATGCCTCTGGGCGCAATTGGATAGTCCTTCAACCAATCGGACCAACGATCTGGGTGACGTAGCAGCGACAGCGGCATCAACGGGTTGCTGCGCTTCGGTGGCCGTCATGTTGAATGTAAACAAAAAGCTGCTTGCCGTCCTTGCGCTATCGTCATCGTGTAAAGCCCGCCTCAACGATTGTGATTGGTGCTTCGATTTGGAAAAATTGGAAATGGGCTTGAATGGGCTTTTGGCCAGACTGACTTGCCGAGAAAATCTCAAATTTGCCGGAGGTCCGTCAGGGTTTTTCCAGGGTAGTAAAAAGCCAGAATTAGCCCTAAACTCTCACACTTATCTTCTCCCTGTGCCACTCCCTGATTTAAAGTCGTTCTCCACTCTTTCTTGTATCCACCGATGTCTGCTTTAAAGTAACGCTGCATTTTAATGCGTTAATGCATATGTATGACTATACACATGTTAGCTGTCCGCTTTGCCACATCGCCCTTTTGATTAATTTAACTTTGAGGTGACCGTAACGTGACTCCTTTGCATGCACACACACACACACACACACACACACACCCCCCCCTATGCATGTGGTTCCTGACAGTGTTGACTGCTGTGGATATCTAGAATGGGATGTGGTCCCTGTGGAATAAGAGATGCTATCTCTGCCTCCTCGCATATCTCACTCTGTCCCTCCCTCAGTGTTTCTCTGTGTCTCTTTCCCTGTCTCTCCGACTCTTACCTGTGCTCTTTCTGTCATCTCTTCATCTCTCTCCATCCCTCTCTGTATATCTCTTTCTCTCCTGCTCTTCTTCTCCCTTCCATCAGATAGAAGCTGACAGCTGCCATCAGGCTTATTTCAGGCACTGGCACACACACACCCACCCACCCACCCACTCTCTCTTTTTTTATTCTTTTCACACTTTCTCTTTGTCACCTTCAGCAGTTATGTCTCCATCCTTCTGTTTGACTCCGTCTGAACATACCTGCTCGTGAGCAAGTGTGTGTCCAACTTGGGTTGGTTTCTGAAGCTTGGCCTTTACCAACAGAAGATCTGGAGGAAGAATATGAAAGCAAACTGGGAATCACTCCTCTGCTACTTCTTCTTCTTCCTTTCTCCCCTGTCTTTACCTTTCCATATGGTCACTGACTCCAGGGAGGGGATTTCTCACTGTGTGTTTTTCCCCTTAGCGTCGGCCTCTTTGAGCACACATCTCTCATTCATTTATAATTAGGTGTCAGGCATTCCTGTCCCCGTGGTTGCACAAATTCCCTGCCTTTGACATGCTGTCTCTGTCTGTGCCAGCATGTCCGATATGTCTGCTTGTCCATCTATTTTTCTCATTTCCTAATCTGTCTACCTGTCTGTATGCTGGCCTGTCTTTCACTCCTTTTGTCAAATAAATAGGTAATCCACCTATCAATTTGTCCTTCCGACTGGCCTTCCTTCCAGTCTGTCTTTCTACCCGTCTCTGCGCTAGTCGGCCTATCTCGCTGTTCATTTTTTCCCACTTGTCAGTCCGTCAAATGAATTGTTCTGCATTCCTTAAATGAGCCAAGGAGTGGCTTTTTGAGCTATTGATCTCTGACGGTGTGATTGCTTAAGGATTTTATTTGGTTGTCTATTGTTTCCACAGTGTCACTGGGTTGTTAGGAAATGCTGTGCCGCCCAATGCCGATGCAACTCATTATTTACCCTGTCTCTCTTTTTTGTTTTCTTTTTCATGACCGTCCCATCATCCTGCTCAACTTGGCCTCTTCTGCAACAGGTAAGATCGTTTTCTGCGTTTGTCTAAACTAGTTCTGTTGTCAAAAGACATGTCGTGACATTGTCATGCAGGTTTGTTAATCAAACAAATTGCACTGTCCTTGTGGCTTTCCACACACAAGCACAATTCCTGAGACACACACACACACACACACACACACACACACACACAGTCTGACATGCACTTACAATCTCAGGTCACAAACACAACCTCCATGTGTGTTGATTTACTATGCTGGTGTTGATTTACTAAACTAGTTAAATGTTAACTTGACTTTGTGTCTGTGTTTGTTGTCCTTCATTGTGTGTGTGTGTGTGTGTGTGTGTGTGTGTGTGTGTGTGTGTGTGTGTGTGTGTGTGTGTGTGTGTGTTGTGTGTGTTCTCCCTGTTGGGACATTTCTGCTATCCCAGATGGGATTGGCCTCTTCCTTCCTTCCTTCTATTTATGCAGCCTGTGGGACTAGTTTGTATTTGTGTGATTTCTTTATAAGTGTAAACATTTTGTAGTCTTTGTGTGTGTCTGTGTGAGATCACCTGCAGGATGTGTTGTTTTTTTTTCCTGAATTTCCATCATTCTGTATTCTCTCCATCACTTTTTCTGTTTGTTTTTTTTTTTTTTCTTTCTGCCATCCTCTCCCTCTAGTCTCTTATCTCTTCCTTGCAGCAGAGCCAAGCCCAGAAACAGCACCTGTGTGTGCGTTGGGGGGGGGGGAGGTATGGGGGGGTCAGGAAAGGTGTTTCTTGATGTTCCAACACCCACCCGTCTGTTTTCTCCAATTCATTTTTTTAGCATTCTCTCTCTCTCTCTCTCTCCTCCCCTCTATCTCCAGAGTGGTCTTCAGTTTTACAATCTGTTGACAATCTGTGTTTCCAGCCCAGTGCTCTGCTTCCTCCTGCACATCTAAGTGTGTGTATATTCATCTGTGTGAATACAGTGTGGGTGTGCGCACTTATGTGAATCTCCCCCTGCTCTCCGGTGCATTGGGCCCTACTGCGGTTTGTTCTTGTTCAGTCCACTGATGTCGACATGAAAGCAGCGAGTCTGCTTCTTCTTCTTCTTTATCATCTTCCTTTTCTATTTCTTCATTTTTCTTAAACTAACCAGAAGGCCAGCACAACACCACCACCACCAACAACAACAACAGCCAAAACAATCTAGCTTCCATCACCACTACGCCAGCCAATAGTCTGCTGCTCTGCTCCTCATGCTGGCAACCAGAACAAAGACATATAATTGTCTCGGCGTGTGGCATTGGTAAAAGGTTGGTAAAAGAACTGTAAGTGATGGGAGCCGTGGAGACTTGGGGGTGCTGGACTCTCTTCCATGGATATTTTGTTAGACGTTCCCCTTGACCCTGACCTAGATAGAAAGAACAAATGATGAGGAACAGAGGGGGTGCCAAGGTAAAGTGGTGAGGTAAAAAAAAAGATTCAGAGAAAGGGTGGAGGACGGACGGCAGTGGAGAAATTTACAGGCGACACCTGCTTCATGTCAGCGCTCTGTCGATACAGAGGCATTCTTTCCTCTCCTTCGTCTCTCTCCTAAATATTTAAGTTCTTCTGTGTTTTCCTTGTTTCCTTTTTTTCCTCCTGTTGCCGTGAATTGTAAGGACCAGGGAATATGAGGGGACAGACAAGAACATGTCATGCAGGGAGGGGGTGTGTGTGTGTGTGTGTGTTTTTGAAGAGGGATTCTCAAACAGCATTATTAACTCATCTGGGTTTTGCATGAGTCCCCTCCCATTCTCAGACAATACACACACGCAGACACACACACACTCACACACAGAAAGCAGTGCAGTGCGTCTTGACAGCTCCCCAGGCTCCTATCCTGGAAAGGCGAGACAGGAGAGCAGCGGAGCATGCTGGGATAGTAGAGGACCCGGACGTTCATCTCCGAGCCCCCCAGCTCTGTTAATACTTAATGTCCCAGCACACACAGACTTACACACACAGCACAGCAGTTGCAGACTTGCATGGTCATAAACACAAATGTGTACGCACGCACGCACACACACACACACACACACACACACACACACACACACACACACACACACACACACACACACACACACACACACACACACACTACATATAAAATATTCAGGAGTCCATGAAATAATGATGAACATTGATGGAATGAAACTTGCTAATTTAACTGGGACCCTCTCTTTCCTTTGTTAAAGAAAGACAACAGACAATGGAGACTTGGATGCACACATACACACTCACTCACTTACTCACGCACGTACGCTGTCACTGAATTAATCACAGCAGGAGAACAGAAGTGACAGCTTATGGGCACCACTGGGACACTATCTGAACCAAAGTGTGTTTTTATTTTTTCACAGCATCTGTCCCATCAGACTTGAAGTGTGTGTGTGTGTGTGTGTGTGTGTGTGTGTGTGTGGGGGGGGGGGTGCACGTGTTCACTTAGTACATATCATAGTAGGACATTTGAATGTTCCAGTGGTTTGATTGTATATACATGTGGTGTGTAAGTAGGGCAGCTGTCCTGTTTCCTTCTGTGCAACAGCTTCAGCAGTGAGTGGGAAGTGTGCAGTAGTGTTGCTATAAAGATTAATAATGCTGGCTGCCGTTTGTAGCATTGAGATAGAAGTTTGGTAATCAGTTAATTAAATCAGCTAATTAAATCAGTGTTTGGAGGCGAGAGTGTTTTTCACATTTTGCTTTTCTGAATGGTGGCAAACAGTGGGAGGGAGATAGAGAGAAAGCACAAGGAACTGAAGGGAGAGAGAATATAAGGGCCTGTTGAAAGCTTGACATCTTAAACTATAAGGGCACAGGACATAACGCATCTGACAGTCTGTGTGTCTGCATGTGTTGTTTGTTGAATGGAGTTCATGAGTGTGTATGTGGTCTTGAGTATTTGTGTGTACATATGCTCACTCATGTACGTGTGTGTGTGTGTGTTTTTTTACAAAGAGCATTATTAACTCATCTGGATTTCGTCCCCTCGCTCGCAGTTACTCCTGTGTGTGTGTGTTTCAGCTTCCAACAGCAACAACCTCCCATTCCCCAAGTGGCAAATCGTAAGTGTGTGTAGTGCACATTTTCCACTGATGTCAGCATTTGGATGCCAAATCACCTTAAAGCGAAGGTTGTTAATATTGAAATGCTTTCCCCTATAACAACCGGCATTAATGCAGTGTCATCCGGCACTGATTGTGCTCTTTGCTGCGCTAAGCTGTCAGATAGCAAGCGGAGGCGAAATAAAATGTTTCCCCTTATATTTATGAATTCCAATTTAGACAAGTACTTGAGCAGCAAGACTTGAATCACAGTAAACTTCACATTTATAGCAGTTTTCAAAACACATTTAAGGGCTATACAAAACAGTGAGAAAGGCAAGCCATTAAGATTAACAGTATAATGAGAAGAAACTGCTAGGCATGAATTAAAAGCATGGGTGTAGGAGAATAATATGCGAGAACACAGCGTGAATTAAACTAAAACTACATAACATGAAAGCTTGCCTGTATGATTTTACAAGTGAATCCAAAGGTACTGGTAGCACTATTTTTTCCAGCCTAAGCTCCTCAGGCAGAATTTTTTTAAAAGCCTCACAGCCCAGACACCACATCCCGGCCCCAAGGCTTATTACTTGCTGCAGTGCCTTCAAACTGCAGCGCATTAAAGCTAAGATAGCAAAGTTTGTATCAGCATTACTTGGTGATTCTATTCGTCATGACTCAAGGCTGTTTGGTGAGGTAACAGGCTTTGACGTTACCGAGAGGAAGGGTTCAAATTAAATTACACGTCTACGTGCAATAATAAAGGCATTCTATTGAGCAACTGCCCGTTTGTGTATACGTGACTGTTCATGCCAGCTTAATTGTGTAAGCGTGTTTCATGTGTGTGCATGTGACATCGATCAGCTCTAAAAGTGGTGGACCCCCCGCTGCTTGGCAGATTGGCACTCCAGATCTCAGTTTGTGTCACCCTTTAATCTGTCCCCCTGTGTCGCACCATAATCCCTCCCCTGCCATCCTCCGCTGACAGGTGGAGTTTGCACTGGGGTGTCCTTGACCTCCACTGCACGGTGGCCTTGCGTGGGACTGGATCAAACCGGATCAGACCCAACTCACTCTGTGCTTGCGTGTGTCTGGCAGACGGAAAGAGCTACAGGTATCAGAGAGGCTTTTTGGGGATTTTTATTTTTCCGACAGCAGGTGCAATGATTCTCCCCACACAATATATGATGGTCAAACATTTTGAAGTGATTGAAGTACATTTAGCTGCAGGTAACTTCAACACTGTTGGAAGTCTAGTCTAGGTTGAATTTTATCATTATATTCCAGGTGCAAAAGTTCACATTTGAGTGCATATTCTGTAGTGCACTTTATATTTTGACTTGTCTTAACATTGCCTCAATGTTCAAAATATAGACTTTCTGGTGTACAATCCAGCTTGTCCTGGCTAACTTACATCCAGAATAACAATCTCCAAATTCCTGGCAGAGTGTCAGCCAATTGACCGTAAGCAGAGTAATGTAATGCAGCAGTCATCTGAGAACAGCCCAAGCACAGTGAAATAACAATAACACCAGTAAAAACCAAATTAAGAATTCATGTTTACTCTCACAGATCTGTCTTGGGAACCTTTTTTTATATTATACGAACATGAATGGCAGCTAATTGTGTACTTTTTTGAGTTGATTCTTATCAAAAACCACTTTTGTTCTTTCACAAATATGTGCTGATTCATGTGTAATTACTTCCACCAACTAATGAAAGTATTCTCGTACGCGTTGAATCTGCCATTCAGAATCATTCAGAATACATAGGAGCGAGTCGCTCGAATGGCGGCCGCCATGTTGCACCTCCATCTTTAGAATACATTAGCCAAAGAGGGACATACCTCTACCTTTCGCGCTTTTACACTCAGTGGCACCGTGACGAATGCCAGAGAGGTGGAGAAGATTACTCTCGACTGCCGGCAGATTTGAAAGCCTGTTGAAAATGGAGGATCACACCTATTCTCTAGGACATGTAACAGAGTCGCCAAGGAAGTTAAAAAGAGAAACGACAACACGATGGGCAAAGCAACAAGACCAAAGTTAATATTGGAGTGGCTTTTCCAAGATGGAAAGAACTCATAAAGAGCAAGGATTTTAAAAGGGACGCCGAAGTTGCCTGCTTTCTTCTCGACATGTAATTCTGACTATTTGTGTAAATTCAAAGTTTCATAGTTGCTTGGCTAACTATAGCATGGTTGTTCATAACGTTGTGATTTCCCTGGCAGACAACTCTCGTCATGCAGTTGTAACACAGACAGCTAGAACAGCTGCGTGTAAACGATGGAGATACTAAGAGCTAATTTCGGGTTCGGCCACCGTAGGAGTTGGAACGCGCTCGGAATGGGGGGGGCTAGAAAGTAATATTCAGTTGGTTGTCATATACAATTTCACTGCTAGATGGGAGAAATTCTTACACAATGTAGCTTTAAGGTAGGGAAATGAGCCCAGATATTTTCATTTATGCTGACTGTGCAGAGATACCAGTAGGAGTAATATGAAGGAGCAGAGGGAACATAGAGGATTGGCTCACACTTAAGGAACATCACCAACCTTATCCTCAGAACTAAGTGCCCTGCAGGTCAGAGCAGATAAATCCATTTGTCTAAGATCTCATATATGTAGCCATAACACATAGTCATATTGAGTGGTGAAGATACTAATGCCAAATAAAGCAGAGAGAAAAAAATAGCTAGAATAGAATAATATGGTATGTTACAGAATTGTGTTGACTGATCAACCTCTTAAAAAAAAAAACTTGTATATGAACGTTGTCGGTACCTACGCATTGCATTGTGGGATACTTATGCCAGCGTAGTGTCCAGTGGTTGCATGCTGTAATATTTCACCGGAAATAGTATTCAATTCACGGACTATTGGTTTCATACTAAGATTTCAGACCCATTCAAGCCCATTTCCAATATTTCCAAATCGAGGCACCAATCACAACTGTTGAGGCGGGCTTTACACGATGACGGTAGCGCAGCAACGGCAAGCAGCTTTTTGTTTACATTCAACATGACGGCCACCGAAGCGCAGCAACCCATTGATGCCGCTGTCGCTGCTACGTCACCCGGATCGTTGGTCTGGTTGGTTGAAGGACCAATTGTTGTCCAATTGCGCCCAGAGGCATTTGAGCGGCGTCCATTGGTGACGGCCCTTTGGAAATGGGCTGTGAATGAACCTTGCCCAGACCCACTCTCAGTTACAACTGAGAAGGGTCTGGCGTCAACCAGGCTAGGTCTTCCAACCTAACTTTGGCACAGTATAACATGTGATTACTCTCTTTCTCTGCTCAAAAGAATGACAAGAGGCACACATATGGGGGTGTAGCTTCAGGGTGGGACACAGCCAAAATAATAAACGGCTCCTAATTTCACCATCTTATACTTATCTATCAACTAAATCAAACAGAAATGACCACTCTTTTCTCTTCATCTCTAGGTCTGCAGAGTAGGTATTATCATTTACTCAAGTGACAAGTTCTGTGTCGGAGAGAGGGAGATGCCCACAATGCAAAAGAATAAATATTTTATTTTACATCTGTTTTTGAGCTACGTGTTGTCTTGCTCATGCTATAGAAGTATCTAGCAGCAATGAGACACCCCACTACTAGTCTTAAGCCACCTACACATGATCCGTGGCAAAACCGTGAAGTCGGGCGCAGAGCAAAGAGACAAAGCACAGTGTAGGAACGTTCTGGCTTTGGTTGCGCCTTGAAAGGTCAACGACAACTAGGTCAAAGTTTAAATAATTTGAACTTTGAGCGCAGCGCACTGCGCCAATTCCGAGCGGTGCACGACGCACCTAGTTGGGCAGCACCGCTCTCCCCGTAGGAAATCAATGGAACGGCCAGCGCAGAGCGGTTTTGCTGCCTATCATGTGTTGGCGGGTTTACAGATAAACGTAATTATTGAAGTACAACTACTTCTAACAAACTTGACTAGTGTGCAATAGCCTGTAGCAAAGCTGCAACTAACGGTTATTCTCGTTATTGATGAATCAGCTGATTATATTCTCAATAAGCAATTGTATAAATGTCAGAAAACGTTTCCATAATAATTGTCCATAATAACTTCTGAAAGCCCAAGGTAATGGTCTTTAAATTAGATGTGTTGTCCATCCAACGTCTGTTTGGCATTTGTGCTTAAAAATTGATTAATTAATTATCTAAATAGTCAGTTAACATAAAAACAAATCTAGTTAGAAAGCACACCACAGCTCTGTAACCCGCTTCTCATCTCTGCTTGAGGGTAGCAGCTCGAGGATACATTAGCCGCTAACACACTTGTATCTGCAACCCAACTGTCAGTGACCGAATTGCATTATGGGTAATGTAGGCGGCAGGTTTTGACTTGAATGTGTGGCATAAAAAAGACTATCTAGGCCTTTGCTGCATCGATTTTTCTTTTCTTCTAACTGTCCATTGTGAGTCCGACATTGTTATGGAGTTGCAGTGCTAAATCGATGGGGTATTCTTTTAACTTTCTATTGATTGAGTAATTGGCAACATCTGTATAAAAAGAATGACCCTTATTTGTCTGTGTATACACTCAACTTGACTTACCACATATAAAAAGGGTTAAAGTGCCCATATTATGAAAAAATCACTTTTTCTGGGATTTGGGGTGTTATGTTGTGTCTCTGGTGCTTCCACACACATACAAACTTTGAAAAAAATCCACCCATGCTGTTTAGAGTGAGATACAGTTTCTGAATGTGTCCTGCCTTCAGTCTCTGGGTGAGCTGTTCAAAATCGGCACGGCTTGTGACGTCACAAGCCGAAACGAGCAGGCTAACCGCAACCATTAGCTCGTAGCGTTAGCATGCTAACGCTAGCATGCTAACGCTAGCATGCTACCTCGTTCTCAGTAGCAAAGCACTGCTACAACACACACAAGTTCACCATAATCTACAAAAGAACTACTTACATGTGCACCCTCATTTAGAAGTGTCCCAGCTAATCCTGCCTTGTAACTGACCGAAGTTGTAGAAACAGCCTTTCTTTTACTGTCTATGGAGCTAGCTAGCTGACATGATCTACATCTGAGCTACTGGGCATGTGCAGTGCAATCAAAGATAGTACAGAAGAAGAAGAAGAAAAGAGGTCTCACTCTGTAGCTAAAACAGAGACCAGCTGAAAAGAGGATCTGCAGCAGTGAGAGAGAGCACTGCAGTACAACAAAAATATGGTGTTTTTTGAAAATTAAACCATGTAAACCTATTCTGGTACAACCTTAAAATACAATTATGAACCTGAAAATGAGCATAATATGGCTGCTTTAATAAATCTAGGAATTCAAATACAAAAGGTAACTAATAAAGTATAAATGCCTACAGTTATAATTCATGGGAAGACTGTGGAATCTGGAAGTTCAATTGGAATGCCTGTGGTCATATTCCCCCAGAAAAGCAAGCATTCCCCTGGCTGAGGTGTCCCCAGCAAGGCACCGACCTGAGACCCTCGGATAGATATCACACATTACAAATCTAAAGGCCTTAGGCCATACCTGGCAGCCTTGGAGACAGACCTTCCACTATCTCGGAGAACTGTGAATACTATAATCACATAATGAATTCCAACGACTCAAAAGCTTCAGGCTGCATGATAGTTTAGAGCATTTTGAATTTCTCCTGCAGGAGTGATTAGTAATATGGTCATCTAGTACAGACTAGTGAGCCTGAATTCTCAGACTAAATGTCTGCTGCTAAAGGTGTAGACACATAGAGCCGACAGCCAAACATCGGCAGAAAAGGCAGTTGGCCTGATCGGTCTCCCCAAATTGGTCAAAAGTGCCTCGGAACACCAAAGCGACGAGACGTAATACGTCTCCGTAACAGCAGGCGGCGCTAATCTGTGTTTTCGCCCAAAAATGAAAACCGGCAGCTGATTGGACGAATGCGTCACATGGGTCTTGTTTCTCCGGAAATTCAAAGACAGACTGTCATGGCGGCTTGTTCAGAATACGATCTCATATTGTACTAAAATAGTTCCCCGAAACGTGTTTCTGAAAACATTTTAAGCGAGAAATAGGCCATGCAGTTGCTGAATCTGTCTTCATTTCAGATCAACAAAGGTCAGTTTAAAAGATTTTCGTCAGATTTTGAGAGACTCTAGTCACGCTCATTCCGCTCCCCGTTTCCGGGTTAGCACTCTACCAATCAGATGGGTCATTTGAGTCCGACTGCCGGCAGTGCCCGCCCCGCCGATTCAACATGTCAAAACAGCCAAAATGAAGGACGACTGCCCCTCGGACGGACGACGGCACGGAACACACCGAACAGACTCGAGTAACTGACCTCGCCAGACTGTCCAACGGCCGATTATCGGCTCTGTATGTCCACACCTTAAGGCTCAGTATTCAAATTTGCTCATGTTGCTCCCGTCTTATTTCCCAACTGAATCCTTGCCGACCCTCTCAGTTGCACTTTAATAAAGCAAAAATATCCCGACAAAATTAATCTTTGAACAGCTATTTCTTAATTTCCCCTCGCCAGACTGTCTGTTTCTACTTTAATACTGCTCATTAACTTTTTGTAAGACAAGATAAGGATTCAATTCATTTTGTTTTATTCAAATTAAGGTAGTAATATATGAGCTGAGCAGACTTGAGGTGAGGAATGTTTGGATCTTAGTCAGTCTGACACAAACCAGGACTCTCTTACCTGTTATGGCCATAGCATTTATTATGTCTTTCTTTTGGTTCTATTGTTGAGTTTCTCAATATTCTTTTTGTAGACTCACCCATGACACACATGCTCTTTGGCCTCTTTGCCGCACATTGTGCAAACAAAATCCAGAACACTGCCTTAAAGCTGAATTTGGGACTTCTCCTCTGTGTCACCACAGTCTATGCGGAATCCCTGTAAAATCCATTATGATCATCATCATCATCATCATCACTGAAGCCCCCTGGCGCCTAGAAGATGCTATACATCACAGTCCCCCATCTATTTTTCCAGCTGGCCCTTTTCCCCTACAGGCCAGTTGCAGTCCGGTGGCTATTGATCTGCAGAGCTGCAGTCAATAGCGTCCTGTAGTTTTATATCTGTGGTCACTTCTTTTTAACCCTGTGGTTAGACCATCCACCATATAGACCTCCAGCTATCACATGTGACAGTTAGAGGAGAAATCAATTCCATCATTGGAAGATTTTTTTTCTCTGTGAATGTGTAGGAAAGGAAAAGTCTCCGACTAGAACCTGACAATGTGAGCAATAATTGGAGATGGATGCCAGAGATTGCAGCCCAGTCTGTTTTGGCGTTGATGAGAAATGCATGTCTTTTTGTTTTTGAGGCCTGAAGATCATGTGATAAGATAAAAAGATTAAAAGAAAGAACGAAATGAACCTTCAGGTGACATTGTTTTGCCAACTGCTGTTTCCAAGAGCAAGAATGAACTTTGAACTTCAAACTAAAATATCAACTAGAGAAACTAAATATCTAAATCCTGCAGGTGCCATTGCATCAGGCTTCAAAATAATACTGTATGATATGACGAGGTATGGCCTGATATTTGATATTCAACTCAGCTAGAGTTTGTTTCCAATGAACATTTGTGTATGGCTCTGATGTATCTATGCAACTTCGTTATAGATTTCTTTATACTGCTGGAACATGGGAGCAGAACGCAATGGAACAGATTAGAAATCTACAGTAGGATTCTAATTCTCCTCTAATGGCCTACAGTAGAGTCAGAGTAATGTGAAAAGGATTAACATTGGGATGAATGCACGAGAGGAGGGAGAGAGCCTTAGATTACAATGAGAGCTTTGTTTCTCCAACTATCGAGCTGAGGTTTCTGCAAGGATCCACTATTCTTGCTTTGATGCTGCTGTCTTAATGAAAAGTGGTTGGCGCCGATGCATTGTTTCAATAGCAAAGGGGGATATCACTGCATTGCTATTCAGCATAATTTAGCCTTCCCCCCATCCCCTGCCGCCTTCCCATCCCACAACGCTAACTCACTCTCTGCCTGAGATGTTGTGACTCTGTGCAATTACCTGCAGTGCTAAATCAGAGTTTGACAGCAGTGGCTAAATATGGAGCTTCGTGCTCACCTCCACCTTATCAAAATTTCAGGGGTTTGCCAAGCAGAAACCATTCCTAAAGGGATGGAGACCCCTGATGAACGCCCCGGTTACCAGGGACGATGGTTGTCGAGGGCACCGTTTGTCAGTTATATGGGCTGGTTGTCAAGGAGCAGATTGTCAGAGACTAGGGAAGTCGGGGACAATTAGAAGATGGGTGATTTATGGCGTGTGATAAAAACCGGAGCCGCTGCCGTGTTTGGTGGGTGTCACCATGTCTGAGCACCGCCAGCCTCAGCCGTGCGTGCTTGTGTGTGCGTGCAGTCGGACGCGTTGATATGTCAGTGTGACAGATATTCCTGGCTTGGCGCTTGCAACATCATTTCCCATCGCTCCTCTCAGCACAGATGTTCGCCCGTGCACGCCCGATCACACACCTAGCCGCACACATACACACACATAATGGGCAACGCTCCACACGCATCCCAGCTCCAGCTGTTCCAGCAGTTAGTGGGACATGGTAGATGCCTCTGTTAGAGAGCCGCAAATCCCTGCAGAGGTAGAGAAAAGAGAAAAGAGATCGAGTAAACGATGGACGAGGAATGAACAGAAAGCGATGAACAATGACCCCGGTGCTGCAGGGGCGGAGGGAGAGAGGGAGGGAGGGATCGTGCTCTGGCTCTGGCTAGTCTCACAGCAGATATTCTGGACATTTTTGCATTTCTAGCTTCAGAGATTCTTAGTGGAATCTGAGGGGGAGAGGTACACACAGCAGGGACTTGTGGGGGGTTTGAGGAGGGGTCTTGCAGCGGGTGATGAATGCTGGCGGAATGCTCCAGGAATGTCAGATGGGGCTTTTTAGAGGCGGCCTGCTCAACGAGGGCAGATGTGGCCTCGGGGGGGAATCACAGGATCATCATTCCACCACTGCTTACCTTTTTCTTTCCACACACACACACACACACACACACACACACACACACACACACAAATCCATACACACATTCCAGTGGAACATTCTCCCCAGTATGACCATCAAGGGGGGAAAGTTTAAAGGGGAATTTAACCCCCAGCTGGGGAGTGGTGGCTACCTCCACCCTATTACAGATGGTTTTATTTACTTTTTACAAGGATTTATGTGTGTGAGTTTGAAGCTCCTACCAGCTGCTGGTAGTAGACTGTAGGTTAAACGCTACAAAATAAAGTACAGGGTTGGTAAAATCCCTCTGTTACAGCAGCATCTCTTTGGTACATATTCTCAGCGCCAATCCATTTGTCTGAACTCTAAAGAAGTCTATATGTTACTCCTTCAGTCCTTCCTATTTCTTCCTTATCCCTCTGTCCTGCCATAACTCCCCTAGGGACGGGTTGTGAACTCATGAGGTTGCTGTCCAAAGCATTGTGTAGGTAGACCGGCCCCGCTGTCAGGCGAGACGACACGGCGTGGGCTAGATGAACAGACTTGTCCTGCAGGCTTTTGGGCGATTAGCTTTCCCTATGAGTCTCGAGGTCAATCTTTTTTCAGCACTTAATAATGTTTCCTGTTACACTGGGATGAACCAGTGTGGGTGGATGAACAGATAACAGGCAGTGGGAAGACATGGGAAAAAGACACAGTGAGCTTTCAGCACGCTGACCCAGTGTGGGAGGTATGCAGGCAGACTCTGATAAAGGCCTGACTGCTAACTGTTTCCCCCAGTTCCTTCTGAATGCTAATCAGGAGGAGCAGAAGACAGTATTGGCTGGTTTCTCTTATTTCCTCTATTGAGCGTCTGCCTCTTCCCACCCTATCCATCTCCTGTCCTCTCCTCTCATTTTGTTTTCCTCTCGTCTCTTTCCCTTTTTTTCTTTGTTGCAGACTGCGCAGAGATAGCTGTTACAAGGCTTTTAAGATTTAGCATGAAAATTGTGTGTGTGTGTGTGTGTGTGTGTGTGTGTGTGTGTGTGTGTGTGTGTGTGATATGGAGGAGCTTCATTTGCATATTGTATTGTTCACTTGGATCATCGTCTCTTGTGAGTTTTAGCTTTAATATACTAAGTCTCTCTCTAGTGACCAGCACATGAACATACACACTCCAACTCTGACCCTTAAACACAATCTTCACACACCGTCTACCCTCTTTTATTTCCCTCCGGCACCCCCTCCCACAGCATCTAATCCAAGGATTTGTTTGGGATTCAGATCACCCTGATATTCTCCCTTTCGTGTGTGTGTGTGTGTGTGTGTGTGTGTGTGTGTGTGTGTGTGTGTGTGTGTGTGTGTGTGTGTGTGTGTATGTGTGTGTGTGTTACACTAACTTAATTATATATCAGCCTCCACCCAACAGTCTTTTATATCTTCCAAGGAGACATATCTTGTATTGTTAGCCTTGTTGAGGGTAGGATGTGCTGCAACACACACAGACACACACACACACACACACTCATACTCATACTATTATTGTTATGTAGACATTCCATTGACTAACATCCGCTCCAAGACTTCGCTATTATGACTAAATGCCCAACCCTTTTTGCAATACAATCCAACTTTGCTATAATTTGCATAGTTTCTTCACCATCATTTCTACTGTTAAAATACTGTACTCATCAAAGTAATTGCTGAGATCTGGGTACATGCCAACATTGCTACAACAAAGCCAAACAACAAACAAGATCTCATTTAAGGTAAAACTGAAAGTAAGTATACCCAAAATATCAATAATGAATCTCCAAACTAGAGGAAAAACAGTAGGTCAAAGGTAACCCCATTAGCTGTGCTGCATGCTAGGTTTTTTTATAGCGGCAAGGACAGGAAACACCCGTCAATTGAGTGCAGGGGGCACAGGTAACATGACATGATGCTGAATCTCTATAGATTCTCTATTTTTCCCAGCTGATATTTTGGCTTGTCGTAGCAGGAAAATCACAGGTGTAATTAAAAACACTTCAAACAACTGCAATCCATTTGGGTGAGCCAGTTCCTAATATTGTAATGTGCATGCACTCTAACTGTCATGGCTTACTGGGACACTTGAAGGAACTGAGACACCATTTACAATATTTCACCTGTGCTTTTCCTGTCAAGAACAGTGAAAATGTCTGCCATGAAAAGGGTCTATTAGCAGATAATTAAACGGCAGCAGGTAGAGAAAATACTGTGGTTAACTTTATTTAAATCTTTTAAGTAGGGCTGGGCAATATATCCATATTATATCAATATTGTGATATGAGACTAGATATCGTCTTAGATTTTGGATGTCGTAATATCGTAGTATGGCACAATGGTTGTCTTCTCCTGGTTTTTAAGGCTGCGTTACAGTAAAGTAATTTTCGGAACTTTCCAGACTGTTCATCATCATTTTTGTTTGTTATTTTGGAAAAAGCACCAATTGTCAACCCTACAATGTCGTCACAATATCGATATCGAGGTATTTGGTCAAAAATATTGTGATATTTGATTTTCTCCATACTTTTAAGTGTTAACAGAGATTGTAAAGAACCATTTCCATTTGGATTCAGCCACAACAAGTCATTGGAAATGTTTATTAGTCTCTATTGTTGACAATGCTGTTGTTGCATATGACATTTTTGTTTGTTTGTACGGTACCATAACTGGTTTCGGAGTGCACTCTCTGTAAATTGTGTTATAACGGACAGTTTGGAAAGGTTTAAGAAAGTTACAAAAAAGTTAACTATGTGCCTTTCTTCCAAATAAATCTGGCCAACCTTGGGGTTTGTTTAAATCCTGCCTGCTTGTGGTTCTCGCCACATCTGACTTCTTTTTTCACGTTATTGCCATGTTCCCCGATCACAGTAGTTAACTTTATGAGTGCAATGTTGTTCTTATTATTACCAATAAGAATGCTGACTTGAAGAACTATGGGCCAAAACTTAAAAAAATAGGACCCTTTTAATACACTGGAAATATAGCTTTACCTTTTTTTTGCGACTGAGGCCAAATGTTCCTACACTTCCTAATAGTCTGTAGCTTTGCACTAATTTAGAGACTTCCATTAACTCAGACAAACACATGCTACACCCTTTTCCAGTCCCCTATACTCACCTGATTTGGTTCCTTTCTTAAAACAACTGTTTATTTCTGTACTGAGGACTAGTCTGTTATACATGACCATTAAAGGGAATATTTATTAACTTTATTTAATTTTTTCTTGCCTCTCTCGAAGGAGCACTCTGGCTTTGACCCCTGGCCTCTGTTTACTTTCTTTTTAGTGGATAAGATAAACATGTCAGCTATGACGTATATTTTTTTCCATCAGCCTTTCGCTTGCTATTTTTCCATTTCATTCGTCTTCCATTGCGAGAAAATCCCAAAGCTTGAGTTTGTGCTAGAGAAACCGCAGCCTTGTGCCAGTTTCGTTCTTTAAGGCATACAAGCAGATTCCATGCCAAATCCAACCAGGTGGCACAAATTGTGAAAGGCACTGTAGATGCCGATAGAGGCTGCCAGACTCGAAATTAATTTAATGCTGATTTATTAATGTTAAAATGCTCCAAATACCGACATTTACATTTATCCTGCTTTTGAATTCTGACTAAATCATTCTGGGCGGGGTCTTCAGCTATATGCCTAATAGTTACTGAGAACGTCAATGGTTGTTGAAGCTGACACACACACACACATACACACACACACACACACACACACACACACACACACACACACACACACACACACACACACACACACACACACACACACACACACACCCTGCATGCACCCTGTCCTCTGCTGTGTTGAATGTCGGGGTGTTGATGCTTGGTAAGTAAGAGGAGCGTTGCCAGGCAGACAGCTGCTCCGACTTCACATTCCCCAGCATGTGATCCGGGATTGGAAACTCAAGGGAGCGTCTGCTTGGGACGGACACACACATCCACACTCACAGTGAAAAACACATGTACTTAGAAGCACACATGTACCAGCTTACAATCACCCACCCACACACACATACAGGGTGAGGGCTAAAGAGCTGGAGAGGCTAGATGTCACAGGCCTCATAATAGAGGGATGCCCTCTTAAGCTGCTTCACACAAAAGACCAGAAAATCAAATTGTCATATCAATGAGCAGCTCACCCAAAAAAAAAAAAAAAAAACTTCTCCCTCCTCTTCACGTTTTTTTTTCAGCCTCTTCTTCTATCTCGCTCTCTCTCTCTCTCTCTCTCTCTCTCTCTCTCTCTCTCTCTCTCTCTCTCTCCCTTTTCCATGGCTTTCTTGAAAAGCCGGTTTTGAAGTTTTGTGGTGGACTGAGCAGGCTTTTCAATTATTTTCGGTGTCATTCGTAATGGTTTAAGAAGGAGAGAAGAAGAGAGATGAGTGAAAAGGGGGAAGTGAGAGCTGAGAGAAGATGAGAACATTGACACAGGCCGAGCAGAGCTGTTTGTGGCAAGCCAAATGGAGATCTAATACAGTTTTAGCTATGACCAAAGGCCAGGTTCCCTTACTAAAAGCCTGCTTGCATCAAATTCAAACACAGCATCTGTTTTTTTTTTTTTAAATCCATTTCTTCTTTTCAGACAAATAGGGAAACCTTAAAAAGGACAGGGACTTTGCAGCCATCCCCGGTCAAACATCTCCTCTTCCTCTTTTTCTAATTTGTATTAGAAGGTTGTTTGATAAGAGCCTTTCTCTGTCTTCTCCTTCACCCTCTATGTTGGATTTTGCATGGAATGAATGGCCTTTTGAATCTCTGAATGCACAGTCAATATGCACCCAACAGATGGTGCGTGGCTCCACTGCTTTTCTTCTTCCTCTTATTTTTTTTTTTCCACCTCCTTGTTTTTTTCTCTCCACTAGCCAGTAACAATTTGCTGCTCAGTGCATGTCAGCTGCATGTTCCTCTTCATTTGTTGTAGTTTGTTCTGCTCTCTTTCTCTCTCTGTCACAGATGTAGCCTGAAATCACGTCTGTCACACTGGCCTTAATCTCGGGGTTAGCAGCTGCCGGTTGATTGTGAGTGTGTTTGGAGCGCTGGGGTATATGTACTTGTGTGATGTAGTGTGAAAAAATCAACTAAGCAATTAAGTTCCTCTCACTGCTCTGGTCTGGTTTATTTGAAGCCATTGGTCAGTTGATAATCAAAGGAACTGTTGGACATATGTTTATTCACCTCATTGCCAAGAGTTAGATAAGGCGATTGATACCACCAGACTACAACCAGCATCTGGTTAGCTTAGCTTAGCATTAAAAAACGGGAAACGAGGGAAAACAGCTAGCCTGGCTCTGTCTAAAGGTAACAAATTCCACCTACCAGCACCTCCAAAGGTCACTAATAAACACTCATAAACATCATGTTTGTTCAATCCGGGAACTATTTCTATTGGCTGGGAGCAATACATTCATGTAGTCCTTGCTGGTTGCCTAGAAACCTCACAGTGATGCCCCCCCACCCCCCCACCACCATAAAACCGCAACTTATATTTTTTTTACACTTCAGTTTTATAGATTAAAAAAAAAAAAAATAGATGTAATTTGTTAATTAGTGAGTTTTAGAGGTGTGGATTTTGGGATCTTTGGACAGAGCCAGTTAAGCTTTCCCCCCATTTCCAGTCTTTATGCTAAGCTAACTGGCTATGGCTGTTTATTTAGCTTACAGATATGAGAGTGATATAAACTTTTCATCTGTGTCGAACTGTTCCTTTAGAAACAATTGAGTCTGGTTGAACCGAGTGGAGGAAGGAGTAAATGAGGACTGAAGGAAGAATGGAAGGAAGGATTCCGCAGCCTCATTTGTCGAGGCAAAGCTGAGGCTGTGAGCTTGAGTTACACCGCTAAACAATGGGCTTCTTTCACCCAAACTCACACACACAGGCTGATATGTAATTAAATTAATGTGCCCAGCCAGAAGAAACGCATACTGGCGAACACACACACACACACACACACACACACACAACCAACACAGAAGAGGCATTCTGTCTCGAAAAACTGTTGTTGCTCCTGTTGCACAATATTTGGTTCTTATTATTTCATTATACCCTCTTCTTCCTGCTCTCCTGCCTCTCCACCCGTTGTGTGTGTGTGTGTGTGTGTGTGTGTGTGTGTGTGTGTGTGTGTGTGTGTGTGTGTGTGTGTGCCGCCTTGTCACATGTATCTAGCCTGTGCCGTATGATTGCATATGATAACAAAGGCTAATTTTGGCTGTGAAATCTCTCTGACATTGTGTCTCTGAGTTACGGCTGCATAATGAGAGAGAAGGCAGGAGTACAAAAACTGGGGAATGTCATCATTATTCTTTAATTCCTTGGAATTTACTTTCCCATTTTCCTCTGTTTCGCTCTCATGCCATTCCTCCCTCCAGGCAGTGCTCATTAGCCCCTTGGCCCCCTCTAAACAGGTGGG